>NC_056746.1:979825810-979828310 GCF_019279795.1 Protopterus annectens | reverse complement strand
GGGAACGGGGTACCAGGCTGGTGATATGGGCCATTTATCTGGACATGCTGGACAGATTGGAACAGTTGTGGGGTATGAATAGGTTCATAGGTTCATAGGTTCGTACTAGGCTATCTGCCCAAGGGCATTTATAAGCCTAGCCCATAGTTATTTGGCTTTCGCCGCCCCTTTAGTTTGAATAAAACTATGCCTATTATTTTGCTGTGCCTCTGTCAAGCAGTGACACTGAAGTAATCCCTGGGGTATATCTGCGATCCCTCATCCATTGGTCAAGATTCCTCTTGAACAAGGCCAGCGAGGTGCTCTGCCTCACATGTACCGGGATTTTGTTCCACAGCATAGGGAGTCTCTGGGTGATGAATCTGTCCCTCCAGCACGTTCTATTAATAACCGTGTCAAGGTTTAAGTCTCCCGCCCTTGTGGTTCTGAGGGATCTAGATTTTTTGAGGTGAAGCATATTCATCAAATCAGGGTTTGACATGGCCTTATATGTCAGGCACAGGTCACCTCTGTTGCATGCAACCTTCAATTTGAACATTCTAGCACATTCTGTACAGTTGTTGAGTGTAATTATGCATACAGCTTTCTATCTGAACATTGTTACAAAATCTGTACAGTTGTGGGGTATGGTTATGCATTCAACTTAGTAGCACTCCCAGGATTCAAACCCCTGCTGTGTTACAAAAATTATAGATAACATCACAGTACACTGTGCTATCAGGGAATTGATGTAAAGCTTTCCACTGTTTTCTATCTAGGTCTCCCTCACTTGTACAATATGACTGACCTCCTGGCACTTCCAACATTGTTATGCAGGACTTCATACACATTTTATCTGCATACCACAGTGTGGGTGACACTGCTTAAACTACAACAGTACTATTTATAGTATTAACAGTTCACCAACATATGACAGAAGAGTAAACAGAAGCACTCCAGGGATTATACCTTTATTCACAGACTATTACACATTTATTTCTACTGGTACAACACTTTCTGAGGCTCTTATATTTATTTGTTATGACAGTACATGCAGACAAATTACTAACCTGCCTCGCAATGCAGCCTTTGCAACCTAACATCATGGGCTTGCTGGTTCGCAGCCCGCTCATCTGCAGCCGTCGGAGGAATACAGTGATATTTAGCTATACCTATCCATAGTATAAACAAGCTAGGTAATTCTTAACTACTTAGTGGAATGAGTACTTAGTACTGGGGCATTAGCCATCTGCCGAGACTCCTGGATCCACTGTTCCAGTAATCCCCCCCTCCACCACTTCAGGTCAGCATGGTGGTGCCTGACCTGCTCACCAGTCCGGGGGATACCTGTGGCACTGGTGAGGTCATGGGCGAGACTGTCCCAGACCTCCGTTTTATACTGCGAGCCCTGGTACTGGCCCTGCAGTAGTCTCTCCTCATGGTGTTTTACCAGGAGCCATACCATGATTTTTGACTCCTGGATGCCCCAGCACTGTGCTCTAAAATGAGTGCCTTCACCCACACCAGCCATTCTGCCTGCAGTAGGAAGCTACAACCAGTTATGGAACATATTCCCGCCTGTGTGGTTTAAATACGGCCAATTACCCACACTGTTCCGTGATTCACCGGGTTTGAAAAGGCTAAGCTATAGGCACACCTGCTTACCTATAGTTGGCAGTGCTTGAAGGGGTATACCGCTAGGCAGATTGGATTGGCTCCCCTACACATTGCTTACTTTTACTAAGTTGAGCTGTGTTGCGGTTAGCATTGCTTAATAGTTAATTTGCACTATATTTGCCTTTTGGCAATGATTTATTCTTCATTACAGGTTATATATGTGTCTGGTATCCGTTATTCATGTGTGCATACACTGTTTAGGGATCTGGGGACTTCTACACTTTATTACAATAACACCTCACATCCATGCTTACTGCAGTACTCCAGTTCACATATTTATGTTATGTAACAGGTTATACCACTTCAGACTTTACATAGATTCACTTCACATGTTTGGTTTGAGTTTCCTGTGGTGAGGATTAGTTTGCTGATACCTCATCCGTCTGTATTGCTATGATGGCTTAGTGGTTGACTACTGTGACTATAGTGTACAGGGTTCTGAGTTCGAGCCTTGAAGGGACAGTTTATTTTGTTGCTTGTCAGAACATGGGCCGTTGGGTACAGAGTGTTTAAGGCACTTTAAAGCAGTTGTACTCGGGTTTGCATGTGTTTTGCGCTGGGCACAGACCTGCTGACCTCTGGTTATGGCATCTTACACTGGGTTGGCCTCCACATTGCTTACCCAGTGTGGGCATTGCTTACTGCCATCCACACAGGTGTACTCCCACTTCCTGCCCCATACCCCCACGCTACTTCATGTACATGTTGGTATTATACATGCTTAAGTCAGGTGTACATGTCAGGTAAGACTGTTCATGAAGGTCAGTGTAAGGTTAAGTGGAATTCCAGTTTAGCATTTCTGGTTAGGCTACACTCAGATATTCAGGGTAGGTTTAGTTATGCC
>NC_056746.1:979765810-979820810 GCF_019279795.1 Protopterus annectens | reverse complement strand
ACACTGGTGTGCAGGACATGAGGAAAAATGTAATGAGCAGATGAAGAATGTGAAAAACATGCCTAAGTAATGTGTGCAATTAATTGTTGAAAAGGAAAATTTTGTCATCCAGGGAACAGGCATTTATTTGAACTAGTCTCAACAGAGTATAAGAAAAACAAGGAAATCAAATTTTGTTTGTGTTTGTGTGTGGGGGGTCTGTGATGCATGTATATTTGAATGTCAGGAAGCAAATGCAGTGCTGTTATAGGGTATTCTTCCAACATTTTAGACATAATATGTCCATTTTAAATTTACATAGCTAAATACAAGACAGCTTTTCCTCCGTCTTCTTTCCCCACTTGTGATAATTTATACAGTTATTATATTTACCATACAGCAGGCCATCCTCTATTCTATTTTTCTTTTTCCCTATGATCTCTGCGATCTCAGCTTAACATACAAGGCCATGTCAAACCCGGTGTTGTTGGACATGCTACACTTAAAGAAATCCCAATCCCTCAGAGCCACATGCCCCAGGGATCTAAATCTGGTCATCACAATAAACAAAACATGCTGGAGGGATAGGTTCCTGACCCAGAGACTCCCCATACTCTGGAATAGACTGCCCATACATGTCAAACTGAGTGCCTCTTTGGCCCTCTTCAAAAGGAACCTTGAAGATTGGATGGGAGATAGGAAATTCACCCAGGGGATCACATCAGTCACCCTGCTAGACAGGGGACCAGAGAAGTAAATATTCTGTGAAGAAATAGCCAGGGGATTGTTATGGCTAGGCTTGCATAGGCCCTAAAGCTGATAGCCTAGTACCAACCTATGAACCTACTATCAGCTCTCACTGATGCTCCACACTCTCAAAATGCTTACTACCTACTTTATTCTGCTTAACATGTTTCCTCCTCTGCAGCTGTCTTATCTTGTTGTCTGGCCTTTCCATAATCTTTTCCAAATATACTTACTCCTCCAGATGTAGGCTCTTATCTCTCTGTCTACATCTGCCCTATTTATGTTCCGTAAAATATTGCTCCAACTATCTCTATTGTGCTCTGATGCTACTATGCAACTGTATCTAAATGAAACTGAGTTGAATCTGTTTTGTAAATATAAGTAGAACTAATTGTTAGTTGTAAATCTGTAAGATGATTTCCTACCAAGCTATTATCTGTTCATAAGCTTACTTTGTTTTACTACATTATCCTGTTAGGAAACATATTGTAACTTTTTCTCTTTTGTGCGCTTTGTCTGTTTGCATATTGATGTATGAAGCTTTACTTTCCAAGCCTCTGTTGAAATGTAGTTTTATTAGCTATAGGAACCTTTCAGTGACTTGCTGGGGACACAGTAAAGATATCTCAGGCCTCTGTGTCAAGGATATTCCATCAGTTTTTCAGTAATAATATTCAGTAATATCGCAAACTAGAAACATTACTGAGCATGTGTTTGGGCTGTTGAAGACCTGCTTTCACTATCTGGATTCATCTGGTGGTGCTCTGCAGTATGTCACTCATAAATGCTAAAATACTGAAGATATGTGCAGTGTTACACAACATTATACTTAGGAAACAGTTACAGCAAGGTGGTTTCTTGCAGGGCCAGCAGTTCTCAGCACAATAAGCATCAGAAGCTGACAGGGAGTCAGGGGAAGAACCAGCAACAGAGGATGATCATGCCTGATGGAGGCAATAAGACATGGAACTAGCAAAGGGACAGCAAATTCACAACATGGTAGACAAAAGTTAAGCAAGTCCACTACAGTAAATAAGGAATGCAAAAACAACACTAGGAAGTGCATATGCTAGTCATGATGTGCATCAAACATAGGAAACCCAAGTAACAATGTACAAAGGGCAGTGCACAGTTATGATCATCTGCACAGGTGAAAAAGGAATACAGGAGTGCATGTCATTCACAAGGAGTATGTGAGTGCTGAGGTATATAAAAATAAAACGTGATTTTATATGAAGCGTTACAACCAGTATGAGGTAAATAATGTTGAGAA
The DNA here is from genome assembly GCF_019279795.1 of Protopterus annectens. Lineage (NCBI taxonomy): Eukaryota > Metazoa > Chordata > Ceratodontiformes > Protopteridae > Protopterus > Protopterus annectens. The sequence continues at coordinate 979,818,811 of NC_056746.1, read as the reverse complement.
GAGTCAGAGTCGATGGATGCGTGCGAGGTACTTGGAGGCTGTCATGGTGTGGGTGTGGGTCTGCAGGGACACAGCCTCAGCAGTTGGTGCAGAATTATGGCTTGGTCTACTAGACAGGTCCAGAGCATGCATGACAGGGGGTTCAGCATCCTATGTACCAGTAGCATAGCTAAGATGGGGTGTGAGGGGCAAATACACAGGGTGCAAAGTGTTGGGGGTTGCAATCATCCAATCCCAATTTGTATTTAATGCATGTATTGCATTTAAGTCAAACCTGAGAGCTGTAGTGTCTTTGTATGGTCTAAATTCTTTTTAGTTTTCCATGTAGGTAGGGTATAAACTGTAGCAACTGTTTGCTACATTATAGCAAGCAGTTTGCTACAGTTTAAAAAAAATATATTTTTTTTAATAAAACATGATTGTAGTAGTGCTCTGTACATGCAGGATATAAACTGTAGCAACTGTTTGCTACAGTTTAAAGCTTACAAAAAAATATATGTTGAATGAGGGTATGGGGCAGGGGAGAGAAACAGGACCTGAATGGCTGACGCAGGAGGAAGAGGTGTGTGTGTCATACATCTGGCCACCTAGTTGTGCCAGTATACGGAGCAACCTTTTTTTTTGCTCTTCAATGGAGGAGATGGAGGGGAGCATAGATCTAACTGTGATAAGCCAATCACTTATAGTGAAGTGCAGCTGGAGGGGGTCATAGATATAACTGTGATGAGCCAATCACTTATAGTGAAGTGCAGCTGGAGGGGGGCATACATCTAACTGTGATGAGCCAATCATTTATAGTGAAGTGCAGCTGGAGGAAGTCATAGATTTAACTGTGATGGGCCAATCACTTATAGTGAAGTGCAGCTGGAGGGGGGCATAGATCTAACTGTGATGAGCCAATCATTTATAGTGAAGTGCAGCTAGAGGATGTCATAGATTTAACTGATGAGCCAATCACTTATAGTGAAGTGCAGCTGGAGGGGGTGATGAGCTGATCACTTATAGTGAAGTGTTTTGTTTTTTTCATTGTATTTGTAGCACTCACACACTTTTGTTGATATCCTCTCTGTTTTAAATATATTTCTTTTGGTTCTTATTTTGTTTGTCTCCATTTTGTGTACTATTTTATGCAAAAGCACAATAATCTATACACATTCTACTGGCAAGGCCTGTCAGTCACCCCCGCAGGTGGCAATAGTACCACCAACGTAGTCCACTATCACCAGAAGCAATCAGAAGATCTGGGACCCTGGCTGCCACAGTTGCCTCCACACCTCTAGCCCTATCTGCACCACCTGCTTCAGGTAGACCTGGATGGGATGCTGGTATGGTTATACCCAATGGTAGCAGTGCAAGTGGAGATTATACCATTGTTACCAATTGGTAGCTGGCAGACATTATGGGGAAAATTATAAGTATGAAGCTGAATACCAGAACTGGTGAAATAGATAACCTTTTTCCAGTGACTTGTTAAGTTGTGTCCCTGTCCAGCAGTAACTCCACTATCTGAGACAGGATCCAATGGTGATGGTTGCTAGAGTGGCAAATAATCTCCCTCTGGGTGTCAGCTGGCAGAGGCAGCAGCTACAAACAGCCTTTCCTATCCCCCAAGCTGGTGTTCCCTTCCCTTTGGTGTACATGCCTACCCCTGTTAGTCGTTCAATCCTCCCCACGCTATTGTTTTCCCTCTGTTTGTCTGATTACTTCACTATTGTGTTCTGCCTCCCTCAGTGTGTTATCACTAGTCAGTTATGTCTGCCTGCCCTGCTAAATACCCAAACAGCCTTATTTTATTCTTACGTCCCTTATTTCATTCCCCAGCACGTCTCTTCATAAAATGAGTATCTGTTCCACAAAAAAAGAGTATTTCCATCCTTCCGTATGTCCATCCTGCTCATTCCTTATTTGCTTACCTTCAGTTCTGCTTCCTCTTTTCATCTCTTTCCTCTGCTTCGATTTCCAACCTTTAATCAGGTTAAAAATTAAACCTGCCACATATACATGCTCATATAGAGCTTCTAAATGATTTATCTTTTTGTGATCCTACTGTGCATGATGGGTTATGAAGCCATTATCGATGCCCATGTACAACCAACAAGGATTGTCACGATTTATTTTATACCAACAATGATATCGATTTGCTCTCATCTGTAAAGTATATGGGCTAGGCTGCCATCACTCATTCAATTGAGCAGAGCATCATTGTCAGACATTGTGCAAATACAAAATAGGGTAAAGCTTGTGCTTTGAGTGTGATTGCTACAATGGCTTAGCTTGTAAATTAAGTGCTTTATAGGTTATAGTGAAAAGAGTGGAGAGTTCAAATTCACTCAAGGCTGTATTTTTTTTTTTTTGCTTTTCTGCTTCTATTCTGGAAAAAAAATGTGTAACAATCATGTGCTATGTGTTTCAATGACCCACCAAGCATAACTGCTTCTGAGGTCATCCTGAAAGTAAACTGCTTGATAGAATGCCACTGAAAAGGGAACCGAACTCAAACCCCAAATGGAAATCCTTCAGCACATCTACTGCATATGTGTCTCTGCTTGTAAGTGTAATGTATGGTGCAATGTAAATCCCTTAAGGCTGTATTTGTTTAACTTTTCTGCTTCCATTCTGAAAAATGTTAACACTCATGTGCCATGTACTTCACTGACTCCTTCAGTATGACTGTTTCTGTGCTTGGCTTATAAGTACAGTTCATTGTAGAATGTCAGAGGAAAGGGTACTGGTTTAAATGCATTCTGGGTTGTAGGTGTTTTTTTTTTTCAAAACATTTGCATTATAATACAGATGCAGTGGGCAAAACTCTGCTGATGTCACAAATGGCTGCAGTTCATGCATCTTGTTAATTTTCTGTAAACACATCTGCTTGTATGCTTTTCACATTTTTTAACATTAGGTACTTCAGTTTGTTATCTGTATATGTCTCATATCCCCTTCTCCACTGTCTTCTGCATCCCTGGATCGGTCAACACCTTCCGTTTCAGTCTTGTGTCCATTTATGTCTGCTTCTGTGGCCTTACTACAGCCTCTACCCTCCCACTTTAGGCATGCTTTGCCTACTTCCTTCCAGAACACATTTCTCTGTTTATTTGTGCCCATGAGTTACAAAAATAGTTCTGCACACAAGCACTATCAGCTGTACTCACAGTTTCATGATAACTACCCTAGAGGCCCGTGCTCCACCAGTGTTTAGTACAGTTGCTCTTACACTATTGCCTTTGTGAGTTGGTCCAACACAATCCTCCTGTGGGTCCCAGCTGAGGCAGTGCCTCAAACTAACATGTGTGAGGACTATAGAACAGGTATGTATCTGACATTTACCTAGAACTATGCATTGTTAAGAAGCCTTGGGGCTTGTTGGGGACACATCGTAAGCAGTGTTGATTTGGTCAAAATGATGGACACAACAATTCTCAATCCTCTGCTATTTCTTTTTTCCTTTTGTGTTTAATGAATAGCAATATGTTCTCAGTACTGGTGAAAAGTTCTTAACACATACAAACACACACACACGCACACAGACACACACACACACACACACACACACACACACACACACACACACACACACACACACACACACAAACACAGACACACACACACACACACACATACACACACAAACACACACACATACACACACATATCTGTCTATATATATATATATATATATATATATATATATATATATATATATATATATATAGAACAGCACTCCAAGCAAACCTCTGTGGAACCAGAATGGCTAAGTAGGTGCTGTAAAAAATAAATCCACCATGAAAAATGCAGAAGAATGCTACTTTTCTTAAGTCCTTTGCTTCAGTTCAGTGCAATGAAGAAAACTGCACACAACAGCTAACAGCTCACAGCTCAAGGCTAGAGAAGCAGGTTTAAAGTGACAGTAACCACACTCTACTACATATACATCAATGCATAACATAGAAACTAAACATTAACAATATGTAAAAAACCCAATATAACAAAAATATTCATAATAAATATATAACCATCAGTCAATAACTACATGTAGAAAAATATTATATATACATATGCACATAAAAAATAAGTGCATATGTATATGAATATACACATAAACATGCATATAACTGCCGTAAATTATCAAAAATCATCATATTCTACCAATATTCATTAAGGCCTGGTTTATAAATAGTCCCTAAATTTATTATCCAAAGCCTTTCTTTGTAATCCAATAATTTATGTTTAGTCAGTTTGGATACATTATTCCTGTCACCACGTCCAATCCAACAAAAATAAAGTGGGCAGCTGCATGTTCTCAGTACTGATGTTGTTGTGTCTTTTGGCTTATTCCAGTTAGGGGTCGCCACAGCGGAACTCCGGTCCGCTAATGTTTGGTAGTGGATTTTTACGTGACGAGTTACCAGCCCTGACGTACAACCTTCAATGAAGGCACACCCATTCATGCATGCCACCACACAGAAGACGCTCGAGCTGAGAATCGAACGGGACAACGTCTTGCTGTGAGGCGACAATGCTACCGCAGCACCACTACCATGGGTTTTCACATACAAACACACACACATATACAGATATATATATATATATATATATATATATATATATATATATATATATATATATATATAGGGATATATGTTGCTTGGTAAGCCAAGCATCATATCCACACTAACCTGCTCAAGCACAAGTGCTTGAAAATACAAATATAACCAAAAGAAAAAAACATGTAAACAATTTTTTGCAGGGTGGGCAAGTCTGAACATAGACTGCATACTATGTCAGGGCCAGACACTCAACAGTGTAAAAATTGTGTGTAGGTGATTTTTTTGTGCTGGCTAATGTCACCAAAAATGGGCATGGCAATTTGCCATTGATAAGTAAGTTGAGGACCAGGCCTACTGCAACCTACACCAGGGACCCAGTGGTAATGATGGGAGGGGTCTATGTGCCCCTACTTGCCAGTGTGTGCCTGCCATAAATCCTAGAATCCTTGGTAAATAAGCTTCTGGTCATTCAGTATCCAGTTTTCCAGCTTAGGTTATCTTCGATAGCTCTGTTGAGCAAAAGCTGAATGTAAAACTAATCAACCTGCCAATAATGAACTAAGGATTGCTACACTCAATAAAGGTTCACTGGTTTGGATGCAGCTTGGAAGTAGATGGAATGATGGTAAGGAAGACACTAGATGTCCTCTGTATCCAAGAGACAAGATGGATGGGAACACATACACACACACACACACACACACACACACACACACACACATGTATATGTATGGGTGAAAAAAGCAAGAAAGCAAAGAAAGACCAGATGTGATTGTCAGTCGTATTAAGAAAGCCAAAACAAATAAAAATTCTCCTGCTTCTCTGGTGTGTGTGTGTGTGTGTGTGTGTGTGTGTGTGTGTGTGTGTGTGTGTGTGTGTGTGTGTGTGTGTGTGTGTGTGTCATACCACTCAACTGTACATATTTTCACAGAATGTCCAGATTTTTACCTTATATTTTCAATCCATTTTTCATAAAAATGTGGATTTCTGGCAAATCATTAAAGATTGAAGTTAGAAAATGACAGGCATTTGAGTTTTAGACTTCATACCCTTCAGAAAATTTATGTTAATGCAAAACCTGTTATTCTATCAACTTTCTAAGTTTGTAAGAGCAATATTTCAAAATTGTCCCTTTTTGTACCACTTTTTTATGGCTTTGTCCAGATTTCTTAGTCCGAAAGGTTGAGAGATATGGTGTGTGTGTGTGTGTGTGTGTGTGTGTGTGTGTGTGTGTGTGTGTGTGTGTGTGTGTGTGTGTGTGTGCGCGTGGTGTGCGTGTGTGTGTTTATCTGATACACACATGTTGGAGTGTAGTGAAGCAGCTATAGTACTATTACAGGCTATTTCTCCAACTACATAAATACATTGAGTCCATTTGTAACTTTGCACAGCTATGTTCAAATGAAATGCAGTTCATAATGCATTAGATGTTTCATGTTTAGTCATGCTAATCAAGATTACAAATATATTTAGTACATTTCTGCATATGCCTTTTCAGAGGGAAACTGTTTTTTTATTTTAATACTGACTTTGTTTAAACACAATATTTGCTCAGTTTTAAAATAAATCAGGTTTTTCCTTTTCATTTCCAATAATACAATAACAGAAGTAATATTTCTAGAAAATGCTCTCAGTCAATCCTGCATTGTATTATGCCATTATTAATTTGGTGGTTGTAACTTTGAAGTCAGGCACTGTTATTGACTGAAAACTATTTCTTTTTTTTTTTCATTTCTTATTTAATAAATAACTAATTAGCAATATGTTCTCAAAATTGTGAACTTAATCGGTTATAAAGCATGATCTCAGAAAGTGTAAATACAGTTAAATGAATTTGTCTTTACCGGATGACGTACGGTATTTTGCTCTGAGAGGAAAAAAGGGAAAAAACAGTGAAAATATAAATTTACATTTCATTCAGATTAAGAAAACCAGAATAAAAAAATGCTCCTGGGTCAGAACTGTGTATGGCTAAATATTTGCCAAACATTGAGTTAATCGTTTAACTGCTATGGGCATAGCCAGTTATATTCACTTGTACTCACCTGTGTGCAATTCTTTAGAATACCAGTCTTAAATGATATACTGTACTTTGTAATATTGTAAACCTGCAATACATTATGAAACTTCATACTGTCACTTGTCTGACCTGTTATCACTCCACAACAGTGACAGCCATAAGCTGTGTCCTGCTTGTATTGAAAAATGACCCTGAAACTGGTCACTAAATTATCAGGTAACAGTATCGGTCCTGACGTAAGTTAAAATAGATACAGAAAATGGAAGATGGACAGTTCTTTGATACCCAGCTGTATTATTATTTTTGGCCAGTTCACCAAAACTGATTCTCTGAACAGATTGTTGCCAAGTGGGATTTCTGAATCCACTACAAGTACTGATGTGCTAGTAGCTCATGGCACACTTGCCCACGGCCATTTGCTCTAAAAAAGAAGTGGTCCAACTACCACTAACCTGATCTCACTTTACTTAGCCCTCCCATCACTAACCCTGTTGTACTATATATCCCTCTCAGAGTCCTATCTCTAACTTTAAAACATCCACCCAGATTAATTCATTAATTTATTTATTTGTTTATTTATTTATGCTTTGTTGACTGTGTTAGTCTCACTAGGCTACTAGCCTCTTTTCAGGGAAGACCCAAGGTAGTATTTATACTATTAGGGGAATTTTGTCCAGAGCATTAGGGAATTTGCCCTACTCTTTTTGATAGGTGCCATGGGTCTTTAACATCCACCTGGGCTACCACCACCCCAATGGATGGGTCCTTGGTTTAACGTCTGATCTGAAGGACAATGTTTTTAAGATACTCCCTCATCCCTAAACTTAAAAGTCCTGATCACTCTCTAAACCTAAAACTTCACTCTTCCTTCCTAACCCTAAAGTCCCTGATTGCTCCCTAAACCTAAAACTCCAGTTCCTCCCACTAAACATAAATTTCCCCAGCATCTCCCTTGCCCTAAACTCCTCTCCACCTCCCTAACCTAAAAATCCCCTTCAGCTCTGTAACCCTAAAACCTCCTTTCCTGAACCCTAACCGTAAAACTCTCTTCCCACTCTCTAAACCTAAACCCCCTTCAAGATCACTGCCCAAAAGCCTAATCTACACACCTAACCCCTCCCAATCCCTCTATATGGTTACCTCATTTGCTCTTCTTGATCTCAAATAATGTGTTCAGTGAGGTGTGGCAGCTGCTGGCCTAAACTCGTATTCAAATTCAGGTGTGAGTGGCAGCCTTTGCAGGTAGATGATGCTTGAGTCCCTGCCTTCACGACTGTTGTTTTCAAGTGCATGGGACTTGAGCGCTTGTAGTAGAATGGGGATTTATCCTTACCTCACCACCCCCACACTCACCACAGTGACAACAAACATGCTGACAGAATGCAGTTTTATTTCTATAACAATTAAGATTGTTTTCATTCAATCTGTTTTGAGTTAACCAACCTCTATTATGTCATCGCAAAGTGATGATAGCATTATGCCATGAGTTGGTGTGAGATTTACTCACACTTGGCATGTTACGATTATAAGAAAGAGTGACCAAACCTCATTGCCACATATGAATAAATCCCTGAGCAATGCATATCCAGACACTGTATATTGCTATTGTGCAATGTCTTATAAATTTTATATTGCAAATATGCATTTGGATGTTTTTCTTGTATTTTGCAGTGGGATTCAGCATCTAGAAAAAGTAGTCCACATACTGCTTTGAACTGCCCCAAATTTTGCAGAACATCCCTTATTTTGCTTAATATCTTTGCCCTATTTTTTCTAAACTTTTTTGATTTTGTGATAAATCGCTGAAGATAACAGTCAGTCACTAATGATTAACATTAAAGTTTCATGTTCCTATTGTTCAGAAAATGTATGTTGATGCAAAAACTGTTGTTCTATTAACTTTTTAAGTGAATTAGAGTAATATTTTAAAAAAATTGTCATTGATTTGGGGACTTTGTCCATCCATTACTTGTCCAGAACTCATCAGCAAAAAAGCTGAGAATTGCAGGCTTAATGTCCACAGATCAAAGCCATCCGAGTTTTATAGGATGGACTGCACCAGGAATTTCATTGGTCTTTAGGTCATGCAACTAGTTGAAGCACTCCATTCTAAAAACTGCATCATACTCAATGCAGAACAAGGAGATCCAACAATTCCACTGGAAGCTGACATGTTCACTCACATCACCAGTGTAGTTTGCAGTACCTCCCAGCTGTAGAAGCACACTTCAGTGCATGAGAAGTAGAGTTTATGGTCTCCTGTTTTGCAAAACAAAGCAAAATCCCTGCATACAATGCTGCATGCCAAATACCTGTCCATGCTAGACATCAAAATTGAAGCAATTGGACTGCTTCCTCCTCATTGGGTGGGCAAGGTGGCATCAGCCACTTACTACAGCCTGCCTCTCATTATCGTCTCCTGCACCCAGGCCACTAATTCAACCTGGGTTAGCAAGGACACAGTTAAGGAATTACCTCTCTGGACCATACAGCTTACTTTTGCAATGAAGAGCTTTGACAATTCTAAGATGCAGTTAATGTGCTACTTCAAAAGATGAGTTACGAAGCTTATATACAGCAGTTATAAAGAACCCAAGATGCACTGATGCTTAGTTATTCATATGAAAATAAGATGACATGTTCTAAGAGTGCAATAAGGAAGCAATTTAAGTGGATTAATGCAGATGTGGATACTTGCATATGCAAGTTAACAGTAAATGACAAAGCAAGATACATTCCTGCAACTTCAATACAAGAAATAAAATAATTATTTTCAGATATAAGTATTGCTTGTCAAATAAATATAGAATAAACATTAGAAGAATGTGTCTTTCAAGTTTCAGAATTTACAATCTCTAGGCATATGCAACTTTCGGGTTCTTCCTAAAGCCAATAATAGTCATGATTTTATCAACCCCCACCCCCTCCATTTTCGTCGTGCAGCTTCAAGTTTCTTTTTAATGATTAAGTGATTGATGCGTGTGTGTGTGTGTGTGTGTGTGTGTGTGTGTGTGTGTGTGTGTGTGTGTGTGTGTGTGTGTGTGTGTGTGTGTGTGTGTGTGTGTGTGTGTGTGTGTGTGTGTGTGTGTGTGTGTGTGTGTGTGTGTGTGTGTGTGTGTGTGTGTGTGTCTGTGTGTTTGTGTACATTAGCAAACTAAAATGAAAAGAAAGGCATACACAAAAAAAAAGAAACAGAATTTCATTTTAAAAGTACACAGTCTTTTTAATAGAATATGGTGGAAACTCATGCATGATGTTAACAGAGGTTGAAACAAGCAAGACAGGAATATAAATACAGAAATTAAAATACCTTTCTAGACCTCTTCAGAAAAGTACAAGCATTACCGGTCAAACAATTATGAAAGAAATAGATGCATTTGAATAATTAGTGTTTTGGATTTTCCATCACTGGGTTATTACAAGTCTGTGTGACTGTCAAAAGGTGAGATTTGCTTCTAACAGTTTAATAGCTGAGAGATTACTAAAATGGAATGATCTGAGTTAGTTTCAATAAGTTGTAGAGGCTTTAATTAAGTTTAGTTAAAGGTTAAAGTTGTCACTTATCAAGAAAAAATACGGTAAACCTTTGTTTTATTTTCCTCACAAGCTGCACTTATATATATTTAATTCTACTAGCAGTATTTTTTTCACAAATGATTGAATAATTTACTCATGATACAATCAAGTTTCAAGGAATTCTTTTTCCACTATGTAATACACAATAAAACACAGTCTTAAAATGTCTTATTTCTGTTTTATAACAACTCATTTATAATAATAATAAATGACTATTCATTCTGTGTTAGTGCCTGATCTAGAAAGTATGGCAGGAGCCTGCCAGGTTTCATGAATTTGCACAGCTATCTTACAGTTAAAGAAGAAGGTATATTATACAGTGACTGGCCATTAATATTCAAAAGCGAGCACGCTGAATGGCCAACCCAACCAGCATGCCCATTGTACATCAGAGAATATGACCTAATATACTAATGGAAAAAGGTCTGGTCGCCCGGACTTTTTCCCGTTAGTATATCTCCTAATTCTTTTTTACTTTTCTTTCTTTTTTTTCCCCAAAAAAAGAAAATGGAAGACCTGAAATGAACAAAGGAGATGGCGCAGACAAAAATAAGAGGATAGTCAGGCACGTTCTGCAAAATTAAAGAAACTTACCTGATTATCCTTTTATTTTGTCTGTCCCAGCTCTCACTAATGTAAAAAGCCTCCCGAATTCTTTTTTTTTCAAAGCAACGGAAATCTTCCTTTCTCCATTGCTACGTCTGCACAGCACTGATGTACTGCATAAGCGTGGGAGCACAAGTCCCATATACATGTGCAATACATCAGAAAAAGTCCCAGGATACTGGAAAACTGAGAAAGGGCAGCACTGAGGCATTATACAAAGACATTATTTAAGAAAAGTATTTTTTTTCTTAAATAATGCAATTGTTTAATAGCAATAACCCACAGCTGGTGGCTTTGTTGGTCACTCCAGCTTTGCCCTTGTGACCAAACCACACCAACCGTGAGTGAATCCAGCATTACCCACACCCAGCTGTGGGTTATTGCTTATATATTGCATGATGTCTTGCATGATATCGGTTCTACTATGGATCGCCAAACCTCACAACCCCCAGGCACTGGAAATGCAGAAAAATAATGCCTGAAACACAGAAAGACAAAACATTTTCAGCATTTTTTGCAAGGAGGCAAGCACCCCAAACCACCAATGAGGAAATCAAGCCCCTCACATTCCCCCCACCAAACTTATATATCTATATCTATAGCTATAGCTATAGCTATATTTAAATTTATATATAAACTTATATATATATATATATATATATATATATATATATATATATATATATATATATATATAAAAAACAATTCCACTGTCACACTAACTCGAACGAGGAAAAAAACTCTTTCAAAAGAAGTTAACCCTTACCGATGCACACTTAGATATCACATTGGCAATGATTTCCTATGAAAACAGTGCTCAAGTTTTTGTCACTCTTTGTCTTTTCCTTTAGGCAGCTGATGCTGAAGGAATTTGACCTTGACCACCTGTAGAGGACCTTATGATATAATCACACCTCAGGTACTCTTTAAGGCATTAGTCAAAGACCAGTATCTTATAAAACTGAGAGGTGTTGCTATCCTATTATATAGCACATCCTGGAGTATTTTATTCTTATTATGAATTGCATATCATAACTAGAAAAGGTTAAGTGACTACAACCTTAGCTTAGAAAAAAAATGTTCATTTTGCAGGATGAGGATAAACATACATATGGAAATTAGTTTTATCATACATCATGATGAACTGGCATTAATTAATTTTATAATCAACTATGTATGACTGAAGCATTAAAATATGCACTATATAATACAGTTATCACTTCACTCTTACTTTAAAAAATGATTTATATAATAATCAATGGCATAAAACTGACCTAATACTGCATAAACTAAAAGCGACTTATCCAAAAGTGTGTAAACATTATTTTATAAAAAGGAGGATGCAATGGGGGCATCATTGAGTTATAATAATGCATCATATCAAACTAGTCTTCCTCTTGGGTAAGTGTCTCATTACCTCAGGAATGGAGGTTGCAGGCTCATTTAAAACAAACTGCTCATCAGAATTTAGCAAGTTATGTATTCAGTCGTGCCACACTAAGTGAGCAAAAAGAATTATATACTTGGACATTGTTACACAAAGCTGGGACAGATTAATGTAGCAGAACAAACACATGTTCCTGTTGCTGATCTGAATGTTCTTTAACATCAGCATGTGTAACTGAAGCAGTCCTGGAGAAGTGAACTGAAAGAGTTTTTATAAGTTCCACAAACAACTTTCATCTGAACTGAAACCAATGATATAAAATGTGATTATAATCCACTAACATGGGATGAAGAAAAATGTGTTTTTGCAGGGAGCCAATCTCCTGGAAGCCTACATACCCAGTGATACAAAATAAACCAAGTCCAAGATTGCACAACAGCGAGGAAAAGGAATTAAAATGTCCTTAACCTCATTATTCACCTATCGTGCCCTAGCATACAAGAAATGATTTTGATGAAACAGGAACTGATGAAACATGCAGCCATTTCTCACTTCACTAAAACCAAAACTGTGACAGAATGCATCTATCCAGGTCTGAAAGTGTGGCACTGAATCACAAAGTGAAACAGAAACAGAATTCTAATATTTATGCTTTGATTCCTCATTCAGTGCCATAATTGTATAAGTGTAATAGTGCTGGAAAAAGAAAATATATAATGTAAAAGTGTATTTGATTGATTAATTTTATGGCTATGCCAGATGGATGATATCCTTTTTCTGTGATACTGAACTTGCTGGCAGTCAGCATTGTGAAGTACTACAGCACTGCAGCACCACGCATGGCTATGTTTTACCCATTGCAAGATCAGCATCTATACAATGGATCTTTTCAGCCATCTGACTCATTGACTTCCTACAGTAATTCTGCATTATCACTAGGATGAAGACCAAGTCACAGATTTCTAAAGCATCTTCAAGCAGCAAGCTCAAAAAAGTCTACCCCACACCAAAATATGAGAAATGTTTTACCCCCAATGTCTTTAATGCAGTCACATATTGCAACATGGGTCCCATTCAGAAGATCGACTCAAAGGAAAGTCAGACTTCATATGGTCGAGACCATGACCCACTTCCCAAAATGTCAAAGCTTTTGAAAGGAGATCATGGTACAGCAGGGATTGAGGAATTTACCCCATTCCCCACTGTAGTGTGATCTCAGATTTGATATATATAATATGCAGCTGGTGTGGGGGGTGCAAGGGGGCTTGCCCCACTGCAGAAACATAGATTTTTGTTGTTTTTCATCGTTTGACTTTTCAGAAAGTTGATCATATGGTCTTGACCATATAAAATTCAACTTTCCATTGAGTCAATCTTCTGAATGGGATCCAGCAATGTGCACCCACCTTTGTCCTATAAAACAATAGATATACAAATCAGCATATGTAGTAAATAATACTCTCCATGGAGAAAACATAGAAACTATCAAAGTAGAACCCAGTCCAACTACTAAAAACAAATTATTTAATAAAAACAAGAAAATCATCTTATTTTAATATGTCTTCATATAATACAGTAATGACCAGCAATCACTCAGAGGCACATTTTAAGATTTACAAATGGGTGCTACTTTATAATCAATCAAGCTAAACCATTGTGGGTAAGACTGTACCTTTCTTGTGTAAATCTGATAGTACCCATGGACAGGTGGTGAATATTACATTATTGTTGACAACCATCATGGGAACAATCAGTGTTTTTTTGTTTTTTGAAGATAGTATAACACAGTTATAATGCAGGCTGTTAGTACAGAGGATTGGGTCTACTTTAGGACCTCAAAAGTTTAATAGTTCGAATGCATATAGATCGAACCATATGCATCAAACTATTAAACAATCGAAGTCCAAAAAAAATACACAAAAAAAAAATTTAAACTGATGTAGGCATGGGGGCAAACCCCCCCTGCATCCCCCACACCCCCCGCTACTTAAATATACCAACTCTGAGATCGCACTGCATTGAAGTAAATGGAAATCTCCACCTATGGAGATTTCCATTTCCATTTTCAATGTTTTGCACTTTCGGTGTACTTGTGTCGAGAATATCGTATTCGATATTCTCGGACTTCGAGCACATAAAGTAGACCCCAGAGGATTAATGCTATGAGCTATTAACATGCTGCTTCCCCTTATCCAAGGTTTGATTCCCTCAGTCTTCACTTGCCTACTGTGTGATACTGAGCAAGTTGCTTAACCATCCAGAAATGTGGATCAGTTGTGAAAGTGGACTAGGGTCATCACTGGTTTCTAGTTTTTACAAATGAAACTGCATTTTTGGTAATGTAATGTAAAGATGGTAGTATCATCATAATAGATTTAGGGAAAAAAACTGCTGTCTCAGAACTGTGCATGGTTAAATACTTACCGAACATCATTGTAATGCCTCTGGATATAACTAGTCATACTCACCTGTACTCACCTGTGTACAATTATTTGAATACCTGACTTAAACGATATAGCATATTTTATAATACTGTACCTCTTGAGTATTAAATATGTGCCACAGAACAATGAATACAAACATTTAAGTAATAATTGTTTATATATACTTGTGTTAATCTTATTTACAGTTGTCACTTGTATCTTTCTAGGAAAAAACTACCACTGTTAAAAGGCAAGAAGCTAATGCTGAGAATGTTTACAATTTTATATGAGAATAGCATTTAGAATCTCTGGGTACAAAAACAAAATTTCTGTCTACAACCCCTGTTAACTTCCCATTGTTCTACTCCAGACACCACTCAAAAAAGAAGTATTGCATTCCAGTTGATTAGCTGGCATTATGAATAAGCCAAAAACAAGCATTTGTCAACATCAAGCTACAGTGCTTCAGAGAAATGGGTAACTTATTAAGTATGGGATCCATTTTTAAAATTCTCAGATATGTACCCCCGCCTTTGAATTATTGTACTTTGCTTTAAAAGGCCGACTCCATGGTTACTGTACAAAATCCCATTTTGTAACAGAGCTGCACAGTAACTAACGGGTGTGGCTCAAATGTGTAGAGCCACAACGATCTGAAAATTCATATCCAAAAAATTAAAAAAAGAAAGATTTACCGTACATTAGCCAATCTGAACACAAGCTCACATCTTATAAATGTAAGAAAAAGCTAAATGTTCATACTCTCTGTCCTGAGATTCCTAACTTTTGTTTTGTGCAGTACTATATAAGTTTATTAACTGTTTAATAAATATGCTTAATGTATATTATAATAAGTCTTTTTAATAAGTGTACAGCTTTTCTCACCAGTACTCTAGTGAAAATAGGCATTGCCTAGCTGGACATTTCTGTAATCCTATGTAAATAAATAAATATGGGATATAAAACGGTTACTGTGTGAAATCATTTTCTAGGATAGCATTGCGTAATGAATATTCAAGGTATCTGTAGTGGAGTCTAGACATGATACATTGAAAGTCTTTGCTCAGAATGTTACAAATGGAAACATTATGACTATTTTCAGAAAAGCCCTTTTAATGGCCCTGAACAGTAAACTCTATGTTATTAAGATATAGCCTTTACTTCAGTTCACACTTGGTTCTGAAGCACAAAAAACATGCTTCTGATTCTGGTGTTTCTGTTATGAGAGGATGAATGGCCATTCGCCAAACTTTAGCTCTCTCATTACTGACCTGCTGAAAAAAAAAACTACCCCAAAGCACTGTTTTCAGAGTGTTGTGCAGGGGCAAATACTCAGGGGGTTGAGGCTTGGTGAATTTTCATTTGCCGAGCCATAGTGTAGCCGATTCTAGGTAAGCATGGGTTCATAGAAAACACCATTTCATCAGTCTCAGGGAAGCAAGGAAAAGCACATTTTAAATTAAAGGTTGGATGCTGGTATATCTGATGTAATTCAGTGTCGGTCATTGAGAAAAGGTGGCAGCAGTCAACTGAGCATCCATAATAGCTTTTCTTACTTTTGTTTACAGTGGTTTAGTCCTCTTAATAATACTAAGACTTCAGCAACAAAAATCATTTCAAAATTAGACTTGAAATAGTAGTTCATAAAATGTGGCCAGACCTCGGCCAATTCAGTGAAGAGAAGGACACTGCTTTTATAAGTCTGTTTAAAACAATATGTATAAAAATGCATGTAAAGTAAAATAACAAATTATTAAAATGCTGCAACACAGCCTACCTCTATGGCACAGCTGGTTAAAGCCATGACAGTGACCTAGATGGCCAATTTTAAGTAGCAACTTATGGACTTGAAAAGCTGGGTGGACAACATGGGAATGAGCAACTTATAACTCAGTCATGTTAAGAAGGAATGGCAGCTTCCTGGTAGTCCTTTGCACTCTTCTTTTCATACTATACTATTATAGAGTTGTTGCTGCACTGGAATCCAGAAATGTCACTAATTAGTATTAATACATAAAGGTATATATGTCTGCTTTCACAAGTGATTCTGTTCATACCTCTCAGCTGTCCAGATTTTCATAGAAAGTCCAGATGTTTGCCTCATATTTTTGGCCTGTTCCTCATAAAATGTGTGGCTTTCTGTCAAATCACTATAGATTAACGTCACTAAATAATGACACATATTTGAGTTTCAGACTTTATAGCTTTCATAAATGCATACTGACCCAAAACCTGTTAATCAATCAACATTCTAACTTTATAAGAGCAACATTTAAAATCTGTCCCTATTTTTGGGTGTCTGTCCCCCAATTATTTTAGACTTTGTCCAGATTTGCTGCACAAAGAGGTTGAGAAGTGTGTAATCTGTGCATAAGTCCTCCGCTGTGGATGTTGGCATGCTTGATGACAGCCAATGCATGGTTTGGTCAGCAGCCACAGTGCCAATGTGCAACTGTCAGCCTGTGGTACCACGGGAGCCACACTACCCACCCTTCCCCTAATGCAACTTCATTGTTCATGCAGCCCTCCCCTCATCTTCAACTCACCACTACAAACAGGAAGAATTGGAAAATACCAGCACCTCAGGGTGTGCCCAGTGGATGCTGGCAGCTGTGATGAGTATGGAGAGAGTAGAAGGGGGCAGTGTGCCATTGGCTGACAACACCTTGATTCCCTCCCTGTGTCCAAGCTGAGTTCCATGGCCATTACACCATGATGTATGTGCAGGGCAGTTATACGGCCATAGGCTGATGCTACCACAGCCACAGCAAAACTAATCAGTGTAGTGTATAGGCTGGGCACCAGCATCAGAGAGGGCTTTGTCTATATAGGTAGCATTTTGGAAGTAAACTTGAGAATGCTTTCTCAGGAAAACTGACACTCATTGTCATGACACACATACATTGTCATACCTTCAGTATAGTATGCATACTTATCCAAATACAGAGAAGACACTTCTGTGCCTTGAAATGTTACATCTTTCTGACATCACATCCTTTTCTTAAGATAAGCATTTGTATGCAACCCTCATTTATAGTTTGTTGCTGCTCATTCTGAGCAGGTTATGAATGAGAAGTTAGTAAAATCAGTTTGTCAACAAGATCAGACTAAAGCAGAAAAAAATCATTAATATATTTAGATGAACTCAGAAGACCTTTTGTGGTTAGATTTGACCAGCAATTAAAATGATGTTGGAATAAGGTTACAGCAGTTGAGGAAATAAATTGAAGCTCTTGGGAATTGACTGGTCAGAAATAGCAGAGTTCAAATCATTCTAAAATATTTTCTGTCCTCACACAACATGCTGTGTAAATGTCTGCCTGAGATGAATCATGATCCTGACATTTAAAGGATTTAATTATTCTCTGAATATATTCAAGTCTTGAAATTTTACTGAGATAAGAACATATAAATGAGTCTGCATCTTCAATTAAAAGGCATGTCTGCTCAGGTGTTGTTTATTTATTGCCTTGGTAAGACACACAAAGCACAAATGAGATGTTTTTTGCGATGACCAACCAGTATTGGTCTGATTAACTGACTTGGTTTGAATGCAGCAGAATGCAACTGGAGACTGAAGGACTCAAACTCTAATCTAAAGCATATTTTTCTTTAGCCTCTCTCATCATTACTTCACCATGCTGTACTGTTAAGCCTGTTAGCTCAGGCAAATCACAAGGAAAATGCATTCCTCTCTCTTTGTAATCTACATTGTGATGAATCTAAACAAATAATGACATCAGCAAACTTAGATCACGACATTATGACTGGGCTTCAGTAGAAAAAGTCAAGCTTGCCAAAGATGGCTGTTGAAGTGTGAATGCATAAAGCCACGTACAGCTGCTGTCTTGATCATGATTCATGGCGGCCATCTTTGGGAGAGATGGCACAAGAACTTTCTATGTATTTATTAAGCATTTGTATCATAAAGCTTCACATAGGAATCCTGGAAGCTCTGTTCTCCATATCTGCAATTTAAGTGGGAATATATTTACCCTTTACTGTAAAATGCTTAAGCATGATGTTCAAGTTATAGGAGAAATTGGCATGTGTTTGTGGGGGAGATTCCTTTTTATTAACAAACTGTAAAGAAGGTTACAAAATAATCATGGGAAGCAAATGCCATTGTTATCATAACAAAAAAGTCAAAACTTTTTTGAAAGAAATGAAATGTCAACATGTAATAATGTAAAAAAAAGGAAATCAGGAGGACAGAAAATTGCTCCTTCTCAGTTAGCTTTAAGTAAATATTCAAGCTTCCTAATCCATAATATTAATACATTACCCCGTTTGTGAACTGTATGCAATCAGACACAAGAATTATCCCAAGTTCTTACTAATGCAGAATATGCAATCAGAAACAACACTTATCCTAAGGTCTTACTAATGTACAACATGCAATCAGACACAAGAATTATCACAAGGTCTTACTAATGCACAACATGCAATCAGAAACAGGAATTAAGCTCAAGTCACACTAATGCACAACATGCATTCAGACAAAATAATTAATCCAGGGTCACACTAATGCACAACATGCAGTCAGACACAAGTATTAACCCCAGGTCACACTAATGCCCAACATGCAGTCGGTCACAAGAATTATCACAAGGTCTTACTAATGCACAACTTGCAATCAGACACAAGAAATAACCCCAGGTCACACTAATGCACAACATTCAGTCAGACACAAGAATTATCCCAAGGTCTTACTAATGCACAACATGCAATCAGACACAAGAATTATCCCAAGGTCTTACTAATGCACAACATGCAATCAGACACAAGAATTATCCCAAGGTCTTATTAATGCACAACATGCAATCAGACACAATAATTATCCAAAGATCTTACTAATCCACAACATGCAATCAGACACAAGAATTAAGCTCGGGTTACACCAATCCACAGCATGCACTCAGACACAAGAATTAAGCTTAGGTCACACCAATGCACAACATGCAGTTAGACGCTAGAATTAACCCCAGATCACACTAATACTTAACATGCAATCAGACAAAAGAATTAACTCTAGGTCACACTAATGCACAACATGCAATCAGACACATGAATTAAGCTCTGGTCACACCAATGCACAACATGCAGGTAGACTCTAGAATTAACCCCAGATCACACTGACACTCAACATGCAATCAGACATAAGAATTAACACCAGGTCACACTAATGCACAACATGCAGTCAGACACAAAAATTAATCCCAAGTCACACTAATGCGCAACATGCAATCAGACAAAAGAATTAACTCCAGGTCACACTAATGCACAACATGCAATTAGACACATGAATTAAGCTCTGGTCACACCAATGCACAACATGCAGTTAGACTCTAGAATTAACCCCAGATCACACTAACACTCAACATGCAATCAGACATAAGAATTAACACCAGGTCACACTAATGCACAACATGCAGTCAGACACAAAAATTAATCCCAAGTCACACTAATGCGCAACATGCAGTCAGACACAAGAATTAACCCCAGTTCACACAAAGCACAACATACAATCAGACACAAAAATTAACCCCAGGTCACATTAATGCACAACATACAATCAGACATAAGAATTAACCCCAGGTCACATTAATGCATATAAAACACCAGCAAAACAAAAAACAAACCAAAATGAACCAAAAACTCCAGCAAGGAGCAAAAAGGAATGCCAACTACAGAGATGGTAAAGTTAATCCTTTATTGACATATCCTGGTACCTCGGCAATTTGCCTTCAATGGAACAACTCATCAAACAAACCCATCTCCTTAAATACAATACCAATCAACTCATCAATTCACTAATTAATTACTTAACTAATTAAACCTACTTGTTTGGACTTCAAACTCAAATACTTCATTATCTGAAGTTCAAGAACATAATACACAGTTCTGAATGAGAGAATAAATAAATATTCCAAATTCATATGTATTATCACAACTTTACCACTTTCACTCAATAAAGCCTATAATACTTTCTTGAACTTCATGATACAAAATTTCCCTCATATTACAAAGATTTTAAACAAATTCCAAAAATCATAGTCTGCAGTCCAAAAACATATTATATAACATTGAATAGATGAGTGAATAGATACTTCTAATGCACATGTATTTTATCACAAATCTGCCACTTCTCTGAATGAAACAGATATAATGCATGCTTAAACTTCATAATACAAAGTTTTACAAAATATTACAAGATATAACACAATTTCATGATGTGAGACATCACAAAGCAACATTTTATGATACTGGATTCACTTAAATACAAAATATTAAGATATATCCCAAGAATACTTTATGATGGTATTCCCATGTCTAAATTCATACCTCTCGGATATAAAGTATGATAATTGAGAATCATCTTGCATTCTAATTTATTGAGTTCAACTCTAAAATTGCCTGCCTCAGAATGAGGCCTGGCCAAGACACTGAAAATAAATCCATCAGTATTACTGTTGTGTGCACCAATGAAATGTGAAGCCACAGGACTATCCAAATTCCACCTTCTTACGTCTCCTAAATGTTCTAAAATTCGAACTTTGATCTTTCTGGTAGTTTGACCAATATACCATAATGGTTTGGCACAATCACAACCCAAAACATAAACTACCCCATGTGACAAACAATTAAATATTTCAAAATCCCAGTATTTCTTTCCATTAATTTTCTTTCCATTTAGATTTCTAACCATGTGACATACAGAGCATCTACCACACTTTTGCATACCAACATTCAAACCATCTACTGAATGCTCCAACGTTTTGCTTAACAATTGCTTCAAATTGTTAAATCTGCTGTAAGAAAATGTGACATGTTTGAGAAACAAACAACCCACGGTCGTATCTTCACAAATTAAATGCCAAAACTGTCTTATGATCTTTTCAACTACTAATGAAAAATCTGAGTATCTGGAGACAAAAAACAATTTTTCATCCTTTACAGCTGAACGGTGTTTACTATAGCCCTTTCTTATTTTCTGTCATCCACATAACCTATTTTTAATACCTAATAATGTTTCTTCCAAATACCCTCTGTTAGAAAGTCTAAAAAATACTTCATCAAGTGTCTTATCCCATAATTTTGAATCAGAAGTATTCCTTAGAATTCTTTTGAATTTCCCTTCAGGCAATGCTTTGATTAAATGTGGAGGGTGCATGCTGCTGGCATGCAAAAAAATATTCACCAAAGTTAGTTTCCTAAATGGTCTAAATTGCACCTTATGATCTTCCCCAACATAAAATTCTACATCCAGAAAATATTTTTTTTCTTTTGAATATTCAAACACAAAATTAAGCCCATGTGGATTCATATTCAAATCCTGCATGAAATCACCAAACTGGGATGGCCTTCCCCTACACACAAAAATGAGGTTGTCAATGTATCTTTTGTAAAAAATAACATTAGTAACAAAAAAAGTATTTTGAAACATAAATTCTTTCTCAAATTCCCCTATATATATATATATATATATATATATATATATATATATATATATATATAACTGCATAAGTAGGAGCAAAGGCCACACCCATAGCTGTTCCTTTCACTTGAAGGTAAAATTCTGTCTTCCATACAAAATAATTGTGTGTGAGACTATATTCCAACAATAATAACAAAAATGTGGTTCTGGTGGCTTCACCCATCATCTTTTTCATTGCTTCCAGGCCCCATTGCTTGTCAATATTTGTATATAAAGAAGAGATGTCCACTGTAGCCCATTAAAATTCCTTATCCCACATCATCCCCCGTAAATCCTCACACACATCCTGGGTATTCTTAACATGTAAAATCACTCTGGGTAAATAAGCCTTAAAATGATAATCAAGGAATTTGTTAGTTCTTTCTATATATGAACTGACCCCTGAAATAAAAGATCTCCCAGGAGGGTTAACCATATCTTTATGAATCTTTGGAATTGCGTAAATATAGGGTGCCTAGGTTCTTTCATAAGCAGTTTTTTTACATCACTGCTGGATAAAAGTCCAAGCCTCTCCCCTCTCTCAAGCAATTCAGTAAGTTCATCTGTGTACTGTCTTAATGGGTTATCATTCACTTTCCTATACACATCTTCTCTAAGCAAAGTTTCAACAATGGCCACATATTTCACATTATCCATAACAACCCAATTCCCTCCTTTGTCAGCAGGTCTAACTATCACCTTATCTAAATTTGTCCTAAATTCCTTTAAAGCAAACCATTCTTCCTTAGAGAGATTAAATAATCTCTTCTTTTTACAAAATTCTACATATGCTTTTTCAATACTTGCACAAACTACATGTTCAAAAACATTGATAGCAGTTGAGCACTTAGGAGGCAAAAAGGTACTGTTACTAGAAAATTAAGGCAAACATAAATGAGTATAACCCATACCAAACGGTCCCCCATCCAAAACATTATTACAAACATTCTCATGTTCAAAGGTCGATTCATCAGGAATATCATAAATACTCAGGTTAAGCAGTTCATCATCTTCTTCTTCCACATTTTCATTTGAAAAACCCTGCACACACATTTGTATTACATTCAGTAAAATAAACCTTCAAATTTAGCTTACGAATGAATCTTCTAACATCCAAAATAACATCAGCTAACGTAGGCAATTTCGTTGGTATAAATTTGGTACCTTTATATAAAACGCTACAAAATTCTGGAGATAAACTAACATTGGAAAGATTGACAATATTCAAATTGTCTCCATGGAAGAGCAAGATGAACTGTCCTCACTTCTGGGCATGCGTATTTTGGTGTTCCGACACTGACGACGACCCTTGCGTGGCCAGTTAAATACATCATTCTTTTCATAATCCCTTATGTCCCTATTGAGTTTGGATCTCTTTCTCCCCATAACATCACTTTCCACTTTGTTAATTTTTTCATTAATGGCTCTAAAAGTACCTTGAAAAATGTTTGGTGGGGTTTTATCCATCAACTCATGCTGCAATTTGACAATCTCCTTACGTAGATTGTCAACAGTTCTGTTGTTTCTCTTGATAAGTATTTTTAACTAGTTAAGAGTGCAATCTTGTGCGACCTGCCTCCATTCCAAAAGCAGGTCGCTCTCATCTTCACCAAAGCCACTGGCAGCTAGCCTATCAATGTGTAGTGATTATGCCTAACCATTATGGTATATTGGTCAAACTACCAGAAAGATCAAAGTTCAAATTTTAGAACATTTAGGAGACATAAGAAGGGGGAATTTGGATAGTCCTGTGGCTTCACATTTCATTGGTGCACACAACAGTAATACCGATGGATTTATTTTCAGTGTCTTGGCCAGGCCTCATTCTGAGGCAGGCAATTTTAGAGTTGAACTCAATAAATTAGAATGCAAGATGATTCTCAGTTATCATACTTTATATCCGAGAGGTATGAATTTAGACATGGGAATACCATCATAAAGTATTCTTGGGATATATCTTAATATTTTGTATTTAAGTGAATCCAGTATCATAAAATGTTGCTTTGTGATGTCTCACATCATGAAATTGTGTTATATCTTGTAATATTTTGTAAAATTTTGTATTATGAAGTTTAAGTATGCATTATATCTGTTTCATTCAGAGAAGTGGCAGATTTGCTATAAAATATATGTGCATTAGAAGTATTTATTCACTCATCTATTCAATGTTATATAATATGTTTTTGGACTGCGGACTATGATTTTTGGAATTTGTTTAAAATCTTTGTAATATGAGGGAAATTTTGTATCATGAAGTTCAAGAAAGTATTATAGGCTTTATTGAGTGAAAGTGGTAAAGTTGTGATAATACATATGAATTTGGAATATTTATTTATTCTCTCATTCAGAACTGTGTATTATGTTCTTGAACTTCAGATAATGAAGTATTTGAGTTTGAAGTCCAAACAACAAGTAGGTTTAATTAGTTAAGCAATTAATTAGTGAATTGATGAGTTGATTGGTATTGTATTTAAGGAGATGGGTTTGTTTGATGAGTTGTTCCATTGAAGACGAATTGCCGAGGTACCAGGATATGTCAATAAAGGATTAACTTTACCATCTCTGTGGTTGGCATTCCTTTTTGCTTCTTGCTGGAGTTTTTCACATTAATGCATAGTATGCATGCATGCAGTCAGACACAAAAATAACCCCAGTTCACACTAATGCACAACACGCAACACAAGAAAACTTCATTAAAATATGAATTGAACAATTCAGCGCTTCAGAATTCTGACATTCGCACAACTGCATTTTTACATTTTTGGTGTTGCATTTTTTGCATTAAAGCTTATAATCTTCATATTATTATATGACACCTGAAAAAAAGTGACAGAGTTCATTTCAGAAATTCCTCATTGTATGACTTTTAAAACAAAAGGGTTCTATGACAAACCCAAGTTACAACAAAATCCCAAGTTACAAAGCAATCTTACTGTGATCTAAGAAACAGAGCTAAAAAGGAAATAAACAGGATAAAATCAACTTATTACTCTAAAATGCGATCTAAACACCACAAAAAACCCCAACTTGGAAAAAGTGGTACACCCCCTCCCACTACAAAAGACAGCTCTGACTGTATTGCTACACAGTTTAACACCTACTTCACAGAAACTATTCTACATCTCTCTAATAGCCAGCCCCCTACTGACACCTCAAAAACCTTTACACCCCAGCAAAACAAATATGGTTTCTCTCTTAAACCAGCATCAATTAGTACTATGATAAAAATTCTTAAGAAACTAAAGCCCACTTCTGTAGCTGCTGACCACTTACCACCTGAGTTCCAAAAACTATCTGCTGAAGTAATTGCATATCCTATCTCCATTCTAATAAACCGATCTATTTCAGAACAATATGTGCCCACCATCTGGAAGACTTTATACATCACTCCACTTCACAAAGGTGGCAATTCTACTGAATTGTCCAACTACCACCTTATCGTAATTCTATTTCCACTATCTAAAATACTGGCAACATTTGTTTATTTGCAAATCATGGACCACCTAGTTGCAAACAAATTGTTAACCAAAACACAACACTGCTTCCGCCCACACCACAGCACCACCACTGCACTTTTGTCATTTACAAACACAGTTAACAACCACAGGAATAATGTTAAGCATGCTTTTTAGACTTATCAAAAGCTTTTGATATGGTGGATCATGACAAACTCCTACATGCCCTCTCTTACTTGGCCTTATCACATTCTACTCTTACATGGTTCCAGAGCTATTTAACTGGAAGACAATAAGCAGTACGTTGGCACCAAAGTCTATGTCCCCTACTTCCAGTCACTCTAGAAGTTCCCCAAGAGTCTTTTCTTGGCCCACTACTCTTCTCCATATTTATAAATAATCTCTATACCACAGCCCCTCTGCCACAATTATCCAATACACCGATGATTTCACAGTAATATGTGCTGCCAATACCCTGTAAGAGCTATAAGCAATCACTCAATCATCCTTTTTCAAAACAGAGTCCTGGCTAACAAACTCCCATTTAATTTTAAACCCCAATAAGACAAAACCCATGCTATTTCATCCCAGTAAAATTACTATATCCATAGGATCTTTTTATATTGTTTCCATAAATAAAACTACTATCTTTCCCTCTCCACACACCAAACTATTGGGTGTGGAAGTAGACACCAATATGAGATTTGACATCCACATCTCTCAATCAATTAAAAAGCCAATATTCTGATGATTCCACAGTAATATGTGCTGCCAATACCCTTTAAGAGCTACAAGCAATCACTCAATCATCCTTTTTCAAAATAGAGACCTGGATAACAAACTCTCATTTAATTTTAAACCCCAATAAGACAAAATCCATGCTATTTCATCCCAGTAAAATTGCTATATCCACAGGATCTTTTTATATTGTTTCCGTAAATAAAACTACTATCTTTCCCTCTCCACACACCAAACTATTGGGTGTGGAAGTAGACACCAATATGAGATTTGACATCCACATCTCTCAATCAATTAAAAAGTCCACAAAAAAATTAGATACACTATATAGGAACAAGCAGTATCTCACAAAAAAACACAAGAATAGCGATTGCCCAAACTCATTTGAACTCTTCCCTTCTTTATGCATCACCTATCCTTATTAACCTCAGGAAAACTGAACTGGCAAAACTAGAATCCTCAAGACAAAGTCCACAGCAGCAGATACAGGACAGCAACCAAATCTTTTAACTCTAAGCGCCCTTTATTTGCGGAAAAATAATAAAATGATGAAATAAGTTAATAAAATAGTTGAATAGCAGCAATAAATCAAGCGCTTTCATCTCTGTTCATTCACTAGAACTAGAATCCTGTTACAATAAAATAGCTAGGTATGCAGCACACACTATTTTCAGATCTCATCACTGCTCTACTTTAAAGAAATTAAACTGGTTAGAACTTCACCAACTTTTACATCTGTCCCAGCTTAACATGGCTTACAAAATTTTTTATCATTATGTAAAAACTCCATCACTACAAGGCCTATTTGAGCCTTATTCCTGTAGTAGAATACTGCATTCCAACAACACGTCCCTGTTACTGATCTCAGCAGCACATAAAAGTGCTGGTGAATCCACCTACTCTCATTATATTGCCAAGATCTGGAATTCTCTACCTGTTAATATCACATCTAGTACTACTATAACCAAATTTAAACAAAAGCTAAAACACACCTTATCAGTAAATGGCTCTGTCCTTGCTCTACCCCAGACTGAGAATTTCCCACTCCTCTTAATCTTTCTTTATACTAACGCTACTATCCTTGATTTAACTGTTGATTATGTATCATTGTTACTATTAACTTACATGTATCCACTCACATGGGAACTCTCCAAACCAACATATTTGTAAATATTATTGCATTTGAGCTTGTAATTATGAGCTTTGAGAGGAAATATTTTGGGACCTTGTATGTGGGATTTTTTTTGGGATTGTTGGTGCAAATGTGGACAGGCAGTGTTTGGCACCTGGAGGTGTCAGTGGGTGTTAACTGTAGATGCACCTGAAGGTGTCACTCAGATGTAATAAGTTAAGCTCTGTTATTAGTTTTTTGTACTTGTGTAAGTTTTACTTTCTTATTGTATATGTTTGGAGCTTTTCTCTTCGGATCTCTGCTGAAAAAGGGCTTTTTGTGCCCATTCAAACTAACCCGGTTAGCAAATGTCAAATAAAATTAATAAAATAAATGACCATATGGAGACCACAGCCACACATAAAGAACTTTTTTAACTTTTAAGCCCCTGGTTGTAGCAACACCGATGTAAGGATTTGTTATGTTTTATTTGTCTCAGTTTAAGAAAATTAAGCTGAAGAATGTTCCTCTTGCTGTAAACAAAGAACATCATTGTTAGTAGAAAGGTAAAACATATCTAGCAAAAAAGCATTTAAGAGTCAGGAAATGTCTATCTGACAGCCTAGTCATCTCACCATTATATTTCATACTTATTTAATAATCCCAGTTCATTGCTTTCAGTATAGTACCATCCACAGCTCAGCTCTTACATCACAAAATTATAGTTGAAAATTAGAAAGAGAAATAAATAGCATTATAAAGTCAGATGTAAGTACTGAGCTTTGGAATTCTCAGACTCAAAGTTTTTCAATGTCTTACACCATAGGTCATGCCTGAAAAAAAGGTTTTTGCTGTGGAACTGAGTACCATACCATTTAACAAATGGTAAATAAATAAATAAATAAATAAATAAATAAAATACCATATCACTTCTTTAACTGACAGAGAAATAAGGTGTGTAAGTCAAAACTCAGCCCAAAATCATAGAATACCATTTCCCTAGTCATCTGTTTTAACTGTCTCCCTTTCACAGGAGATGGAAAACTACAGGTCACAACTGTTCAAAATTGAATCTGCAATTACAACAACAAAAAAGTAGATTTTAAAATGGCTGTTATACTATTAAAGCATTGTTTCAAGATGAGTTTCACCACCCTGTACTCCTCAATGTGGAGTGTTGCACTCCATTCTCTTACCATTATATGTTGTAAATCAGAGGTCTCTACACCTTAGATTAGGTTAAATACTTAAAGGTACTGTAACCTTAAACGTGGCATATTTTGGTTCTGCTATTACCAGAATTGCAGTTACATTCATCAGAATTTTATTAGGCCCCTGTTTTAACCAGTGAAATGGATGCACACTCAGCTGAATCATGTAATCTCTATATACCTTTCCTTTCTTCAGTAATAAATGCTTAATTATTACACATATGTAAAATGTTAATCAAATTTTTGTTGGTACATGTAGCACAAATTTGACAGAACTACTCTGAATCATTGCCTGCCCCCAACCCCAACCACACACACATAGGAACATAGGAGATTACTAGGCTATTGACCCAGAGGACATTTTAAGCCTATCCATTTCATCACACTGTAATACCATAGAAATGCTAGTCAATACCAAAGACTGCATTTAGTACTGACTGCCCATGTCTAAGAGGGTTGTGGGCACTATCCCCAGTAAGAATTTATGGTGCCCCAGCCACTCATCCAGGTTCCTCTTGAACAGTGTCATAGAGGGGGGGTCTGTTTCACATTAACTGGTAGCCTGTTTCAAAGACACAGCAGTCACTGTGAGATAAATCTGCCCCTCCAGCATGTTCTATTTAATTCGCAAGCCATATTTAGGTCCCTGAAATGGGTAGCCCTAGTCCAGTTTGATTTACGAATATGCAGAAAGTTAATTATGGTTGGGTCTTGGATTGCACTGTAGGCCAGGCATAAGTCTCCCTTAAGAAGTCTATACAGTATGGAGTATAGTGACAAGGATTTTAGTCGGTCTGTGTAAGGCACATTGTTAAAAAAATATGTATTAATGTGTGTATGCTTAATGCCAATTAATAACCAAGTATTTTAATACGCTTTTCATTCTATTTTTCATACACTGTATTTTATACAAATTGAGTTTCATATGAGACTGAAAAAGATGCTTTTTAAAAACTGCAGTATGCTTTCTAAAACTTGCAAGTTGCCCTCTGACCTAGTAATTGCTAGCACAGCAATATTCATGTTTATGCCTTTTAAAAATGTACTTAAAAAGCAGGTGTTTATCTGCTAGGTCAGAAACGAATAAATGAACAATGCCTTATTCTGTAAATGTAATGATTTTAGACAAACAGCTCTGTTCAAAGGATGGAAACCTGTGCAGCTGTAGTAACTTAAAGATAAAGTAGACAAAGGATTATTAGAGAAATAAACTGCTAGCATTGTGCTTAAATTAGCCATAGTATCTTAAATGGTAACATAACATGTATCTAACTGGAAGTAATCAAGGCCATGTTGTTTTCCTCAGAAAGTTTCACATAAAAATTGATAAATCAGCAAAAATTCATGAAAAAGATGGTCAGCAGATAATGATAAAAAAGGTGGTAATCTGTAACGTCAGCATGGTAGGACATAACCAGTTTAAAAATGTATAAAAATAAAAGTATTTCCTGTTTCTGGTTAGACAAACTCTGTATTAGCACGTTTTTGTCTCCTTGCTGCAAGATTAAAGTGCCTTAACCTAAACCTACCATGTTTTAATCATTTTTAAAGTATATTTTCCTTTGACACACATGCTGGAGCCCCTCCCTTACTTAAAAGGACATAAATATTCTTTTATTAAAGCTCAAAGGATGACATTGTTACTGTCAATAAAAAGAGGTTTAGGATTGCAAAACAAAACAAATCAAACATATAAGCACCATGCAAACATAGAGTTTCTTACATTTGTATTTGAAATATAGATTTTTAAGGACATGTAATCTACAGAACAACGCAGACATTTATTGACAAATTAATTAAATTTGAGGCTTATTCTTTGTAAGTAAGTAAATTTACACACCCAGAATCACACTTCAATTTCAGTCATTTTTTCAGATTACATTATACAAAGAGTCACTCATCAGAATATTCTGTTTTGCACTAAGCAAAGAATAAACCTTCAGTGCATAGCTGTCACCCCAAAAATGTAATAATTCAAGACTGAGGTAGTCAGATCCAGCAAGCACCCTATGACAGGAATCGCTTAAGAATGAGTTTCTGAAATCTTATACATAGCCAAATTACATGACTTTGTGAAATCAGATAATTCATAGAAAAGTCACAAAACACAAGGGTCTGACAGCAACAAATCCTAGTGAGATATAGGGACGCTAAAAAGGAGCATGGCCAGAAGAGGGAAAAGTAGTTCACCGTCTCTACAGACAGCTAGTAAAAATCCATTTTAACCACTGCATACAGTCTTGGATGTTTTTTTTTTTTTAAGGACAAAGTTAGCCGACAGGCAATACAGAAGCAAGCAACAGACAGTGCTGAGTCTAGAGCAAAATTCATATTGGATGAGCCAAGAATAACTTAAGATGTAGAATCTTAAAAAAAAAAAAAAAAAAAAAGATTACAAGAAGGGCATGATAGAAACTGAACTGCAGCCGCAGGAATCCCTAGAGTGCAAGTGGGTACCATCTTCAAAAATGTTGAAACAGATGTTTGAAATCAAGAGAATGTAAGAAAGATTATGCACAGAGACACACAGGATTATTATTTTACAGAAAAAAAGAGATAAATGACTGGAGCAGTTTATACACAGAGACACACAGAATTATTATTTTACAGAAAAAAGAGATAAATGACTGGAGCAGTGTCACTCTAGGAAATACATGACATTCTTCAGAATTCAGAACTTGCACATGCGTAACACATTTCTTACAAAGTAAAGGAATTATATAAGCTGTTGCTTCAGTAGCTCCTTGAGTAGGTGTGAAATGGACACACTAGGAGGAACAACAAATGCTTATCTACACTAAATTATTTGTTTCTGTAGCAGCAAAACATAAAATGAAACAGGCATAAAAGCATGAAAGTCCATAGTATGGAAAATGTTTCTGTACATAAAGGCTTACTCCTGAGGTTTCAAATACAAGTACAGGTAGAGATCAAATTAGTAAACATTTGAAATGTTGGGACCCACTTGAGTGAGTCCCAAAACACATAGACAAAATGGCAAAAAGATCAGACTTCTATATACTAAGTCCAAGATGCCATTTCTCAGAATACTCCCTTTTCTCTGAGATATGGCGATCTTGGAGTTGGCATATATAAGTTCAGGGGTCTGAGTGTAGGGAGCTTGCTTGAAGTTTTAGGGAGAAGACAGATTTTTGAGATTTTCTCTTCTCCTGTGTTTAATGTTAAATAAGCAAAAAGGTTTACTATCAAAATGACGAATGGAGATGCTCTGCAGATGAAAATCAAAAGATGGATGTTCGATTTTCCATGTTGCTGAACATCTGTGTTCGAAAGTTCATATCAGCAAATGCACAGTGCATCCGCTGATATGAACTCGAAGTACTGTACAGAGATAGCGGTACATTGCGGTTTGGGAAATTCATCCTTTTCCCTCACTGTAGTGCGATCTTGGAGTTAGAATATATAGTTAGCAGGAGGTGTGAGGAGTTGCATGGGGGCTTGCCCCCCTGCAACAACGTGATGTGAGGTGTAGAAGTTTCATTTACCTGAGCTCCTACACAGACATCACGTGATCTGTTCGACAATGTCGAATCTGCTGAATTCGTTCAGCATTGTGCCTGTTCCCTATTTTTACTTTAGTGTTTTATTTTCGGTGTTCTGAACAATATTTTTTTTACAACGGCAAGATTTTGATAGTAAACCAAGCAAAAATATTAGGTATTTTTATACAAGTTAATATCAGCAGTTAGGATACTGTCACAGGTTTTGTGAATGGCTGGGCTCAATTCTCAGTACAGCAGATTCTTTTTGTCTACATTATGAAATTTATAATTATCATCAAAACAGAAAAATGCAACATTTCGAGGAACTCTTTAGAATGATTCAGATTTTGTTGTTATTAGCACCCCATAATAACTGGAATGAAAATAACTGGCATGTAACAGGAAAATGGAGTAAAATGCTCTCACAACAATGACACATGAACTAGTGAGAAGAACAAGCTAGAATTCCAAATGATTTCTATTACCTTTGAAAAAAGCAGACACGTCTTTTGATTTGTCTTTTTTTCTGGTAAGCATTTTCTTCGGCATTGTAATAACTGTTTAAACTAAAGCTCTAGCTGCAGTCCTTTTCCATCATGCCTAAAGAAGTCAATAAGTCTTCTGTTAGCTCATTAACAGTCTCTCCTTCTCTTCTCTATCACATTGTGCTCTGTCACCCAATTTTCCTTTTCAGTACAAAGGCCTGACTAGCAAAGACTGTGATAATGATTCTTTGCCTAGCAACAGAGCACTGTTTAGCCTGTTTTTAAAGCAGCAATAAGCATAATCATGCAGTTTTCAGTAAAACAGCCAAATGTATCACTCCTGTTTATCCAAATCTCATTCTTCCCTTGGAAATGGATTTGAATGACAGTGAACAAGGCAAAGCCATTAAACATCTATAGTGTAATGGTACTGCCTGCTGCCTAAGCTTTGAAAACATTCAAGGAATGTAAATGTATCAAAATATGTTGTGTAAAAACAGGATCAGTGTTCAAATTCCATTCCTGCTGATAGACATACATGTATTCTATAGAAGGCTGCAAGACATCAGTGAAACTCTATGCTGCATATAAAATACGTAAATGGTACATTATATAATATCAAATGAAGAGATGTGAAAGACCTGTGTTCCAAAAGACAGTGAGACCTAAATAAGGTAAATGCTGAGACACTTTCTCTACAGAGTCTGCATATCCTCCTTCAGCTCATATGCGTTTCTCTGTCTGCGTGTCCTCCCTGGGCTTACATGAGTCTTTCAAGTCTGCATGTCCTCCCTGTGCTCACATCAGTTTTCTGAGTCTGCATGTCCTCCCTGGGCTGACATGAATTTTCTGAGAATGCATGTTCTCCCTGTGCTCACATCAGTTTTCTGAGTCTGCATGTCCTCCCTGTGCTCACATCAGTTTTCTGAGTCTCCATGTTCTCCCTGTGATCACATCAGTTTCCTGAGTCTCCATGTTCTTCTTGTGATCACATCAGTTTTCTGAGTCTCCATGTTCTCCCTGTGCTCACATCAGTTTTCAGAGTCTGTATGTCCTCTGTGGACTCACATGAGTTTTCTGAGTCTGCATGTCCTCCTCATGTTAACATTGTTTTTCTCCAGGTAATCCCCTTTACTCCCATCTTCCAAAGACATGCAATAGGCTAAGTGGTGACTCTAAATTCTCCCTAGCTGTGCATGACGTGTATGAGTAAAATATCAAGAGGGCTTGGTAATTTACTTCCATTTCTTATTTGGCTAGTAAACTTTGTGGCTGGTAGTAGCTGTACACGGAGTTACTCTAGAAGATATTTGCAACTTCTGAATGTTGATGGATGAACCTGTATGAACGTAGCTACTGCAATTATTTTATATTTGGTCATTCATACTGAATTTAACAATGTGTTTTTATAAAATTACAATTTTATATTCAAAAGCTGAATTTCACAAATGGCTACAGTTCTTCACATAATTCTCAGCAATATTGAACTTCTAAGCCATATTTTTTGCTATTGGGTTCGCCGTCTGTCTTTTTATTCATCCTATTCAGAAAGTAGAATGATTGCTCTATAGTTTGGAAAACACTGAGCAAAATCCGTTTTTCTGAAATTTGTTAAATCATCATTTTAACAAGAGGCACTCAAGTCAGAGAGAGGCTAAAAAAGTATATTCCCCGTCCCACAACATGGCCATTTACATCACAAAATGGGCATGAGGGTAGGTGATGAAGGTGCAGAAGTGATGGAGACAGATGGAACTGAGAGGTACAAAAGTTGTAGCTATAGTCCAGTCATTACCTCTGTG
Source organism: Protopterus annectens (assembly GCF_019279795.1). NCBI lineage: Eukaryota > Metazoa > Chordata > Ceratodontiformes > Protopteridae > Protopterus > Protopterus annectens. Next base: position 979,784,470 of record NC_056746.1, on the reverse strand, counting down.
AACGGCGGCAAACTAATTGTCCTTGAATGAACCACCAGGAAGCAAAGATAAAACAAACTACAGAACAATATCAGAAATGAAGAAAACAAACCGTTGTCCCCAAACACACTTTTATTAAGCACTTTAATCCACAGTATAAGGACTTCTTGAGAATGAAAGCAAAGTTCAAAGATACATTATTTATAATACAATTAAATTCACAGCACCTCCCATTAATTAATATCACCATAGTAACTAATGAGCATGAACTTCCCCACTTTAATACTCAGTTACATGTAAAATATTGCATACATATATAATAATAAATAAGATGAAGTTACCACACAATCATAAAACATATAACATAAAAATTAGTCATTTAGAAACACATTAGCTAACACATAAAATATGCAGCCCTTAACTTTAAAACACTACTTAAAGGCATAACCTCATTCAGACCAGGGGTACCAGTGGCATTAGCATTCAATTGCCATTTAAGTTCTAAAAATTCCAAAAATACATCACTCGGCACTCCTCTTTGCCCTAAATTTACCTGATCTAGAACCAAAACCTAAAAACATGGGGAGGATTATACCTATATAGTGCATTTTTATCATCTTGTTTCCTAATGTCATACAAATGTTGGTAAATTCTCTTCCTTAAACTTAACTTAGTCTTCTCAATATAGAAGGCATTACATGATCTACAGTGGGCCAGACATACAACCCCTTTGCTGCCACATTGAAATTTGCCAGATAATTTAATCTCTCCAAATCCATCTATGAAAAATACATCCCCCTCTACTATATAAGGAGAACAATGGCCACATTTTTTCATTCTCCCCCTTGATCTCCCTTTCCAGATCTCACCAACAAAGTTTCTAAAAATTCCAAAAATACATCACCCGGTCCTCCTCTTTGCCCTAAATTTACCTGATCTAGAACCAAAAACCTAAAAACATGGGGAGGATTATACCTATATAGTGCATTTTTATCATCTTGTTTCCTAATGTCATACAAATGTTGGTAAATTCACTTCCTTAAACTTAACTTAGTCTTCTCAATATAGAAGGCATTACATGATCTACAGTGGGCCAGATATACTACCCCTTTGCTACCACATTGAAATTTGCCAGATAATTTAATCTCCCCAAATCCATCTATGAAAAATACATCCCCCTCTGCTATATAAGGAGAACAATGGCCACATTTTTTCATTCTCCCCCTTGACCTCTCTTTCCAGATCTCTCCAACAAATTTTTAAAACACAAATCCTTCTTATAAACAATGATAGGTTTCTCACCCAGTATTTCTTTATACTCCTCATCAAGGCAAAAAAAACCCTCCAGTTCTTGAATACAATGGAGGCAATAAAAAACGCTATTAAACATCAGAACCAAAGCTTTTTCAAATACCTCAGGCTTAGCATCAACCCATCCCTTATCCAAACCAACTATACTACCTCCTCTCTACAGGGGAGTAAAATGGCCCATCCTTCTTTTTGCCCTCACTTCTAAAAATATTTCAGTTAAAAAGTTTCAGGATATCCCCTTCACCAAAAGCATAGACCTCAAAATATTACTTTCATTTAAAAATTCATCTTCATCAGTAACCATCCTTGCCAGGCACACACATTGGCCCTTGACAAGCATTTTTTTCTGATGCAAGGGATGCATACTATTGAATTGTTAAAATGTATTTGAATAGGGCAGTTTTCAATGAATAGTGGATTCAAACAGCTTCTTTTCATAATTCTTCCTATAAATACTAAAGGTAAATTTCAGGAACTCTGTAGTCATATTCAAATAATTAACAAATTTCATCAGCCTTTCCTTAATGTATTTCCACAAAAAAATCAAGTCATCTAAATAACAACCATAAAAGGTTCAGCAATCAACAGCCTATGAATTTAAGACAAAATTAAATTCCCAATAAGCAAGGACTGCATTAGCAAAACTAGGGGCACAAATAGCCCCCATGGCTACTCCAGTCCTCTGCCTAAAAAATTGATTTTCAAACGCAAGAAAGTTATTTTCAAGGACGATTGCTATAAAACACCTTATAACTAGGGCTTTGCCTTTATCGATATCTGTGTAAGGACACAGATACTCATAAAACCACTCTATTCCTATTTCATGCAGAATAAGCGAATAAAGGTCCTGAACATCCAGAGTAACAAAAATCAACGCCTCATTAAAAGTAATACTTGAAATTTTTGTTAAAAGAATCCCAAGAGTCTCTAAGTATACATTGCCTACCCTTAAATATATCCTTAGTATGGTAATCAACATATTTTGCTAAGTAGTAAGTCTTAGATGCCCTGGCAACCTATGTTATCGATCATGTTTTCACTTTTAATTTTGAAAGGCTCTTTGATTTATTAATTGGTCGGCTTCAACCCAGTAGCGAGTAGGAGTTCTTCATTGATTATGGTACAGTATATATATATATATATATATATATATATATATAAGGCCATAATGATCTATAATTATTTTATAATGGAGTTTTTTCTTGATCACGTCTACTACTATAAATGTATAAAACAAAATAAAGTGGTTGTAGTGCCCAAATTCAAAACTTGTAAACTGTATAAAGGCACTGGAGACTAGCAGATCCAATACAAAGGAACACTTTATTCCAAGCCACAAATGAACACAAGGCACATGACAGTCATAAAATAACATTGTAAAACCAATTCTCCTTACGTTTTTCTCTAACTAAACTTCATCAGATAGGCATATACTTAACAGGTGATCACTTAAATATCTTTCCTTGTTTAATTTACCCAATGAAATGTATCTATCGATTAAGTCTGAAATACAGTATATCTAAATAAATAAAATACATAAAACCATAAAACCAGTATTGTACTGTTGTGTATAAATAATGTTAAAAATGTATCAAATAGTATATATATATATATATATATATATATATATATATATATATATATATATATATATATATATATATATATATATATATATATATATATATAAATAATGTTTTATGTCCACACTAGTAAATGTATTAAATGTTTTCCACATGAGAAGTCTTAAAATTGTGTTGTTAAAATAGATAAAAAGTTTTATACAAAGTAAATGAACCAGATGAAATGAAATGACACCATCTAGTGGAGAGTTCATAAATAACATCTCATAAATAAAACAGGCTGTCTAAAATGTTAAATATAAAATGTAAAATACATTATTTAAAATTGTACCACATCTGAAATTTCATAAATTATTATTATAAAACTATTATTTACAATTTGGCAGATCTAAGCTTTAATACTGGTTTTAAAGATACCATGTTGTTTAACCCTGGGTAATTTCTAGCGTCCAGAACTAGTTGCCAGTATAGCTCCCTGTACTCGAGACGGGTCTCCTAGGGTCCACCCCTGGGTTCTATAGGTACTACTTCTATTACAAAAAATTGATATTCAGCATTTTCACATATTTGGGAGTGTTTAAACAGGGCGTTATTATCGTTATTCCTTCTTATATCATATCCATGCTCATACATTCTTTGTTTTAACTTCCTTTCTTTCTGTCTTACCCACGTAGAAGGAGTCACATGCACCACAGAAAGCAATATATATCATGCCTGTGGTATTACAATTTGCAAACCCTTTTGTCAAAATATGTTTATTTCTACATTTCAAATGTAAAACATCACCAGTCCAGATGTTACTAGATTGAGGGCAATTACCACACTTATGTGTTCCTTTTTTATTGCTAGAAAAAATCTCATAATTCTGGTGATGTGAGCCTCCTTGGTTGTTTTGATTTATTTGCTGTAGATTATAGTAGTAGAGTTTTTTTTTTTGTCTTGTAAAATGGATTTTTTAGTCTCATTCCTTGATTGCCTATATTTAATGTGATCTTAGAGGTCTTTTGTAGTACACCATAATGCCCATGCTTTGTTTCTAAGGGTGATTTTTAGGTTAGACTCTTTGGAAAGCCATGACACAGTTTTTGCCTTTATTCTTATTGAGCGAACAGGTACATGAGAGTCAAGGATCTCAAGGAATTTGTTGTTGAAGTCTACAACTGCTTCCTCTAAGGGAAGGTGTTTTAGAATTCACCATTTACATACAACTGCTTCCTCTATGGGGAGGTGTTTTAGAATTCACCATTTACATACAACTGCTTCCTCTAAGGGGAGGTGTTTTAGAATTCACCATTTACATACAACTGCTTCCTCTAAGGGGAGGTGTTTTAGAATTGACCATTTACATACAACTACTTCCTCTAAGGAGAGGTTTTTTTTAGAATTGACCATTTACATGAGTTTAGTTCCTGTTGGAAACTGGCAAGGTTAAAGTTCTTTTTGTTTCTTACCATTCTGAGTATCGGTTGGTGGGGGTTGATGGCTTTATGCTTAATTATATAGGTAAGAAGGTGATCACTTAAGTCATCAGGGAAGGTCCCAGAGGTATACAGTTGGGGATGACTATTGATAAGTATCCAATCAAGTATGCTTTCTTTATGGTTAGGTTTTCCTATCCTGGTAGGGGTGGTTATGATTTGTGTAAATCCATGCAGGTTAACATGGGTGGTTGGGGATTCTGAGGAACAGGTGTTTCAGTCTATGTTAAAATTTCTGAGTAGTAAGGTTTCTTGGGGGTAGTTACATGATAGTCAGTGAAGGGTATCTTCAAGTGTAGATATATTATTTCCTGGGGGGGATGTACATGCAGATGATATTAATACATGTATTTTTATTAAATTGCTATGTGGTGGCAAGAAGTTATAAATCTGAGGTGGTTGTATAGCTTCAATGGTGACATTTAACACAGATTTATAAAGAAGAGCTACCCTACTCCCCTTCCTAGAAGCACGATCCAGCCTGAGTATGTTATACCTGGGTGGTAACACTTCATTATCTGTGGTGTTAGATTTTAACCAGGTTTTGGATAAACAGAGTATCTCATGGCAGTGGACAGCCAGGAGTGCATGTAGTTCATGTACCTTGTTGTTTATACTTCTACCCCCCAGATTCAGCAAGCCCTGCTCGGTGTGCAGGACTAGTGCAGGAGCTCCAGCAGGCAATATGTCAGCCGTATGATCCAGGAATAAGCTTTAGGAATGTGCACGAGCACTCCTGCACTAGTCCTGCATGGACTCAGCCCCTGTATGCAAATTACCCCATTTGCAGGAGAAAGCCATGCAAATGAGGTGAATTTGTGATCCAGGAAGCTGGAAGCCAGCCGTGCAGGACTAGTGTAATCTGCAGAAATGTACTCCGTCAGTAACGGAATACATTTTTGCAAACTACAAAATGGTGCCATAACAGCTCCAAATAAAGGGTGGATATTATGTAGAAAGCATGCCAATGGCCAAATATAAGGCCATTGGCATGAAAAACAGTTGTAAAAATAAAAAAATCAACTTTTATTTTTTTTAGTCAATCTCGGCTGTTTAAGCGAAGGTCAGTGGAATGCAAATGGGATTCATAGGTTCATAGGTTGGTACTAGGCTATCAGCCCTAGGGCCTATACAAGCCTAGCCATAACAATTCCCTGGCTATTTCTTCCCACACTATTTACTTCCCTGGACCCCTGTCTAGCAGGGCGACTGACATGATCCCCAGGGTGAATTTCCTTTCTCCCATCCAATCGTCAAGGTTTCTTTTGAAGAGGGCCAAAGAGGCACTCTGCTTGACATGTATGGGCAATCTATTCCAGAGTCTGGGGAGTCTCTGGGTCAGGAACCTATCCCTCCAGCATACTTTGTTTATTGTGATGACAAGGTTTAGATCCCTATAGCGTGAGGCTCTGAGGGATTGGGATTTTTTTAAGTGTAGCATGTCCAACAGCTCTGGGTTTGACATGGCCTTGTATGTTAAGCAGAGATTGCCTCTGAGTAGACGATATGCGACAGAGTATAGCTGGAGTTTTTTAAGGTGGTCAGCGTAGGGCATCTGCTTTAGGCCTGTGATTCTTTTAGTGAGGTATTTCTGTGGCCTTTCCAGTTGTTGCAGATGTCTTGAGAGGTACATACCAAATGGGGCGTTGTATTCTATAATGGGTTTAATAAGGGATGAGTACAGTGGGTCAATGACCTCCTTTTTTCTGGATGAAAAGTCCTTAGTGATGAGGTGTGCCACATAGAAGGATTTCCTGACTGTTGTGGCGATGTGGTTATCGAAGGTGAGACCACTGTCCACCTGTATCCCTAAGTCTCTTATCACACTTTCGGTGTTTAGTGTACTGCCACCTATATGGTAATTCACGAGTACATGTTTTTTTCCCAAAGGGGATAACTATACATTTCTTGGCATTGAGCTAGAGCCCATGGCTCTGGCACCAAGCATCTATTTCTGTAAGGCCCTTTTGTAGAGTATCCACATCATTTGGGGATTCAATAATGGCTCCCGGTTTGCAGTCATCTGTGAACTTTGTTAGCCAGAGTCCATTAGTGTTGGCCTGTACTGCAGAGAAGTAGATGCCAAACAAGAGTAGTCCCAGGACTGAACCCTGAGGCACTCCACTTGTCACTTGTCTGGAGCTGGATTTGGAGTCAGCTACTTTTACAGTGTGGGTTCTATCAGTAAGCCAGTTAGCAACCCATTGGGTGACGTAGGGATTAATGCCCAGCTTAGTAAGTTTATCTATGATTCCAGAGTGGGGGATGGTGTCAAAGGCCTTGGCAAGGTCTAGATAGGCTGTGTGGACCACCTTACCCTTGTCCATGGCTCTGGAGATTGATTCGAAGAAGTCAATCAGGTTCAGGAGACAAGATCGGCCCTTCACGAACCCAAACTGGGTGGTGTCCAGTGTTTGAAGGTTGCCAATGTCTTTGTTTATAAGTTCCATGATAATACACTCCATGGCCTTGCAGATAAGGCTCGTCAGACTAATGGGACGGTAGTTTCCAGGATCCAAGGTGGATCCCCCCTTGTAGAGTGAGATAACTGTAGCTCTGCCCCACTCAGTGGGCATGAAACCTGAGGTGAGGCTATGATTAAACATGACACTTAGGTGAAGTGCCAGTTCATATTGTAGTTAATGTAGTACATAGCCTGGGATGTCATCTGGCCCCATGGATGCTGTATTCTTAGCTTTGGAGAGTGCATTTTTTACCTGTGTGGCAGTTATTACCGGAATTTGGCAATCTTCCGGTATTGAGATGGGCCATTTAGGGGGTGAGAGGGGGGTGAAGTTGGCAGTGAATCGATCTGCCAGGATATTGGCAATATCCTTAGGATCAGTATATTTAATGCCATTCTGTTTTAGCTCAGAGAAGATCTGAGCATTGCCATTTACATTCTTGACATAGTTATAGAATGCCTTGTGGTTGTCTTTGGAATCTTTGGCAATTTTATTTTTGTAACTAGCTTTGTAGGATTTTATGAGGGATCTCAGTTTCTTACTGAGGCTGGTAAGGGAATTTTTTGCATCCTAGGATTTTCCTCTTTTCTGCAACAATTTCTTCCTTTTGTTGTAAAGTTTGTTTATGGCAGGGGACCACCCAGATTGGCTTCCTTTTTTTTGGATGAGAGCATCTTGGTTCTATCTGGGATGGCACGATTCATGCATGAGTGGATGTGCTCATACAGTGCCTTAGTGTAGGATTCAGCAGTTGAACTTTCAGTTCCCATCTGCATGGGTGTCATGAAGTTTGTCACTTCTGACTTGAGTAGCATGAAGTTGGCCTTGGTGAAGTTTTTTATGGAGGTTTCCTTACTGGGGGGTGGGGGTAGGATGTGGATGTTAAGGGTGATTAGCTTATGGTCAGACCTGACTAACGAGGGGGTGACCATAGGTGTGGAGCATCAATTTCCCATGTTGGTAATGACCAGGTCTAGGATATTGGAGCTCCTGGTGGGACTATGGATTAGTTGATCCAGGGCGTTGGAATTTATGAATTCCAAGAACCGATGGGCAAAGGTGTTGGTACATGAGTAGTTTTCCCAGTTAATGGCAGGGTAGTTAAAATCACCCAGTATTGGGGTATTTGGTTCTATCTTAATATTTTCCAGTATGTTTAGAAAGGTGTAGTGAGAATCTTAGGGTATGGTGGGGGATCTGTAGCAAGCTACAATTTGGATTGCAGTCTTACCTAGTGTTAGTTGCACCTGGAGAATTTCAGACGCATTGTGTTGGGCAACTAGCCTGGTGGTGTGAATATCCTTGGTGAATATTGACACTCCTCCACCTTTAGTGTTTTGGTCCTGGTTTGGTGGCTGAAAAGTGTGGTAAGAGTTGTAGCCTGGTATTGCAGCGGTTCTCTCTGGAGCCTTGAACCGGGTAAAAAATAAGAAAATAAACCTAAAATAAGCATTCTAACCAAAATCACTATTTTGCCATTATACACAATGGCAGGCAAAAGACAACATGGCCAGTGAATAGTGGTTGCTAAGGAGGGAGGCTCAGTGTGGGACCTGTAACTATACATCAGCAGGCAATCCTATGCAAATGAGGGGAATGAAACTGAATCCCAGATTTCCCCTGCATGCTAGTCAGCACCCAACAGTGTAAGAGCAGGAATAGCTTGGTGCAAGCCTAGGAGTTAGCTGACATCATAGAGGGGTGTGTCAGGCATACTGTGAGTGGACTGGAGCCCTGTGGCTTGGGTTTGCCCTTAGCTTAGCAGAGCTAAGCAAGGGGGTGTGTCTGAGGCTGCCAAGCACTCTTTACATTGCCTAAGCAGGTGTGCGCGCCTCGCACTGGGTTTTAAACATAAAAAAGTAAACCAAGAAATAGCAGCTCTGTGCACATTTCAGCACTGTGTTTGCATGGCACGCTCCTGGGTTTAAACAGGAAGTTAATGGGAAGGGAAAACAGCAGTAAGAAGGTAATCTAGGAGAACTAGCATACCTGGCAGGTGAAATGTATCAAAATCAGCCAATTACACAGGCAGCAGACCAGCCCAGCCCAGAATACTACTATAAACTATGCAAACACCTATCCTCTGGATTTTCCCACATACTCTACACCACCGGTGTATACAAGTGGGGAACTTTTAACAAACAAAAACAAGAAATTTTAGGGACTGCAATATCTATCATACAACAACATGTGGAAGAGGCTGAGGGCGGTGAGGATGTGAATGCTGTCGACCAACCCACAGTGAGGAGATGTTGAGGAGTGTACAGACCCAGGGTAACCTACCAGGGCTACATGAGCTGGAGATAGTGGAGCGCTATAGGGTGGACAGGGACCTCCTACAACAAATTGTTGAGCTGTGCTGGCCACGCCTCACACACAGAACTAACAGAGGGGAACCCATCCCAGTGGATACCACGGTATGTGTAGGCCTAAGAATACTAGCTACAGGTACCTTCCAAAGGCCAACTGAGGATATCATGGGGATCTCACTGGCATCAGCATCCAGGGTACTCCACCATTTCCTGGATGCCATGTCAGCACATGCTGGTGAGCATGTATATTTCTCCAACACTCATGAGGCATTGGCCAGCAATATGCGTCTCTTCCACCAAATAGCAGAATACCCTGAGGTAGTGGGTGCTATAGACTGCATGCACATATGCATCAAAGCACCACCTGGTGAGCGAGGTAGGGTCTACATCAATGGCAAGGGCTTCCCCTCCATCAACTGCCAGGTCATGTGCGATGCCCAGGGCATAATAATGAATGTGTGTGCTGGAAACCCTGGAAGCTATCATGACTCCCACATCTGGCACCAGACGCAGCTGTACCAGAGATTTGCCAATGGGGACATCCCTTACGGTCACCTACTGGGGGATGTTGGTTACGCACTGGAGCCGTGGCTGATGACACCCATCAGAAATGCCCACACACCCGAAGAAGAACTCCATAATGAAGCACGCGCACAGACCAGAATCATAATAGAGTGTGTGTTTGGAATGCTCAAGTCACAGTTCCGGTGCCTGGACACATCCGGTGGAGACTTGCAGTACTCGCCAGCTACATGTACTCAAATTGTCATTGTATGTGCCATGCCACACAATACGATCCTGTGGAAACAGCTGCAGCAAGAACAGCATGGGGCAGGACCACACAGCCCCCCACCATTGCCAAGGCCTGCACAGGCACAGAGTGACTCGGAGGATGAACTACCTGAGCCTGCCCCAGTAGGCAGAAGGAGGCATGCCCAGTATGCCCAGGCCTTGAAAAATAGGCTACATATGGCAAATACACTGACATGGTAGGAACCCAGGGAAAGACACCTCTCTCTGTCTCACACATACAGTAAAAGGGATGCCAAACATGACACTACTTGGGCTTATCCATGTATAGATAGTGTGCTATGTGCATCTGAGATAGTCAGCCCTCCAGCACCATCCTCAATACTGGCACATCCACAAGGTAAATCACTCTCCCTATCAATTGCTGAATGGAGTAGTATGTTCTGCTACTTGTATCTATGGTATGGATGTGAGCATGCAAGGGAATAGGGTGGCTGAATGGTATGCCAGCAGATAGTAGATACCTATATCGGCAGCATGAAATCTGTAACAAATACTGATGTCAACATAGTAGCCAGTACTAGACAAGGTGACAAAACCCACTGCAGGACATGTGGTGAGCCAAATGTGTGTCCATAGGACACACACATGCAAGTCAGTGAGGCTCACATACCCAATGACAGTCTCAGCCAGCAGGACAGGCATAGACAAACAAAAATAAAGGCTGTACCAATGCCTCTGATTGATGGCTATGGAAAACAGCCCCCCTCCAGACATACACAGACAGACTACAACAGTTCAGGCAGTGGGATGTTAGTTCTGAAGGGTAAGAAGTCTGAAACTGAAATGTAGGTCAATAAAACCTAAGAACTGTAGTACACTGATATGCCTCTAGTCTGCATGATAGGTCAGAATACAGAATGAAATGGAGTACCTGAAATACCAGTACAGTCATAGTAAATGTGTACAGTTGTCAGATGTGCCCTCCCCACCACCACAATCCTATGTAGAAATGTAGTAACATGTATGTGTAGGTATAATAACAGTGGAGCACAGATTACCTGAGCCGGCCAAAGTAGCAGGATAGATTGTAGCACGTGTACAATATGCAGGGCTGTGTGTGTTAGGTTGGTGTGTGTTGTATATTGTGTGAGAGTGGTCAGCATGTAGGCATGGTGGGTTGTGTCCTGGTGGCCAATGGCCAGTACTGCCGATGACAGGGCCAAGTTCTCACAACTGCAGTGCCAAACACAATGCATCCCAGCAAGACATATTCCAGCAGTAAGCCATACTAATTGTTCGGATTTCATATCTGCTCCCATCTGAAAGATAGACATGACATGAATGTGGGCCCAGACATACAAACAGTACACAGGTGGAAGTACCCTAGAAAGAGAGTGTATAAAATGTTACTGTCAAATTGAAGCACCTTTGGAATTGTACATACAGGTTAGCAGCACATTAGTTGGGTTTGTAGTATGGAATACTGATGTCATCTGGCCAAACACTGGCAGACCACAAAAGTCACAGGTATGAAGTACTAAGAAACTGATGATGTCCCTACATAAGCCAGCATACGTGGAATGCCCCACGTATATCTATGAGTCAGCTGCAAGTAGCTTCCATAGCACACATGCACCCAGCTCACTCCACTATCAGCCACAGGTACCTGACAGGTCTTATCCCTGCTGTTGGGAATGAGTACAATATGACCCTCACCTCTGTATGGATACCCACAGAATGCAGCATGCTGAAGAGGTGTCCCATGCAGGTGTGTCCCTAGCTGGAAGCAGCACCCTGCCAGCATCCACACCACTGGATCAATAAGGACAGACACTATTGACATTAACACCTTGCACACCTACCCTGTCACCCCAGGGGAATATAGTGGCTTGCATCCTGGGACTATAGGAGTGACACAATGCAACAGCCTGCTACAGATGGCCTGCATCACTAAAAATGCCCTACAGTCTTCTGTCAAAAGCCTGTGTCTCATCCATACTGCCAATGTATGTTATCTCATGAACTCCCAAATAACAACATAACATAGTCCACAGAACCCAAATGCAAGGCCATGTCGACAAATCCCAGTAGCATGTCCATCATGTCCTACTGTATGAACTGTGGACCAACCCCTAAATACTGCTGGTATGAAGTGATAACTATACAGAACTTATCAGATAATGTTTGCATAATGTTCGAAAGAGGATAGAATAACAGGGGGGGTAGAAGCATGGACACCATGGAGTGTGTGAAGTCTGAAACTCAGCTGTGTGCACATACTATCCCTGTCTGCAAACACAGGAATGGGTGGCTACAAATCTGCTCATAAACCACAATTTGAAGGGGTAATGACCAGAAATATGAGCCCTGCCTCTGGGTAACCTGTGTGACTCTGTACAGCTGTGAGGTATGGCCACAGCAGGATATGGCCATACTGTCACGTCGATGGATGTACAAGCATGGGATCCTCAGCCACCACTATACCAAGGTGCTGAGCCATTTACACAGAAACATCGGCAAGTGTCTGCAGCTTCCCTTCCAGAATGGCATACTTGTGCAAGAATATGTAGGCTGCAGACCACAATACTGGACACAGCTTCATTCACCCTGTGTTCCCCAGGAAATTACTGCAAGCAAATATGTATACCTGACAGTAGTTGATGACATAAAACATCACAGTGTAAAACAGTATATATGCCTGAATATCTCTGCTAACACCAAAACCATGTAGCAGAAGCAGCACAGACACAATTACCTACTGTAACCCACTACCCTTTGCCCACTGTGACCCCATATTGTCAACCAATCTACAGATATCCTGCAGAAACAAGTTGCTAGCTGTAGGTGTAGAGCACAAAAGCCTGCACTGGAGTACAACCTACCTGGAATGGATTCACACATTCAATACAGAAGGTCATACTGGGCATGCTCCCAAACTTAGAGAAACAAAGCCCATGTCTGACAACAAAATAATGAAAGGTCATACTAGGCATGCTCCCACACTTACAGAAATGAAGCCCATGTCTGGCAACAACAGTGGACTATACATATCTGACAATTGCAGATATTTGTGCACACACTCCACATTGCACACCAGTCATGCTTTGCACACACATCAGATAGGAATATGCACATATATCCAAGGACAGCACACTATAATAGACCAAACGTACACATACATAGATGTGTGGAAGAGAGTGACAGACAGTGACAAAGAGCCTCCCATCATGAGGCCTGTCCCACCCAGCAGACATCCAATTGGCTAAAACCACATGATGTGAAAATGTCAATCACTGTAGACATTTGCCTCTGGTATCCCTCAGCACTATAGTGTCTGTAGTGCTTGTGATAACTGTGTAGCATGACTGTACAAGTCATTATCCATCTAGCAGTTGTATACACTTACCTGTTAAATGCAAACCTGCATGTGACTGAGTGTTGTGTGTGTGCTTCCAGATGAATGGTTTATGGCCCAATCACACACACTGCACTCCCCATTTCCCTACTTTGGCAAGCCTGCTGATGTCATTCACCTTGAAATATACCTTTGGGTAACGAGTAGCCCTGTAAGCTCTGTGGCGTGAGCTCAAGCTCGTTGCCAAGGAATGTATAGTTATCCCCTTTAGGAAGAAACATGTACCTGTGAATTACCACATAGGTGGCAGTACACTAAACACCAAAAGTGTGATAAGAGACTTAGGGACACAGGTGGACGTTGGTCTCACCATCGATGACCACATTGCCACAGCAGTCAGTAAATTCGCCTATGTGGCACACCTCATCACTAAGGGCTTTTCATCCAGAAAAAAGGAGGTCATTATCCCACTGTAGTCATCTCTCAGTAGACCCATTATAGAATACAATGCCCCATTTGGTATGTACCTGTCAAGACATCTGCAACAACTAGAAAGGCTGCAGAAATACCTCACTAAAAGAATCACAGGCTTAAATCAGATGCCCAATTCTGACCATCTAAAAATCATCCAGCTATACTCTGTCACACATCGTCTACTCAGAGGCAATCTCTGCTTAACATACAAGGCCATGTCCAACCCAGAGCTGTTGTACATGCTACACTTAAAGAAATCCCAATCCCTCAGAGCCACCCACTCCAGGGATCTAAACCTTGTCATCACAATGAACAAAACATGCTGGAGGGATGGGTTCCTGACCTAGAGACTCCTCAGACTCTGGAATAGACTGCCCATACATGTCAAGCAGAGTGTCTAGTTGGCCCTCTTCAAAAGAAACCTTGATGATTGGATGGGAGATAGCAAATTCACCCTGGGGATCACGTCAGTCACTCTGCTAGACAGGGGTCCAGGGAAGTAAATATTGTGGGAAGAAATAGCCAGGGAATTGTTATGGCTAGGCTTGTATGGGCCCTAGGGCCAATAGCCTAGTACCAACCTATGAAGCTATGAACTACACTTTCTATTGCCCTACTTTGGCAAGCCTGCTGATGTCATTCACCTTTAAATATACCTTTGGTGAAAGAGTAGCCTTATTATCTCTGTGGCATGTGCTTTAAATGTGTAATGTTGTAGTGTGAAGTACTAATTAGGTAGGAGTTCTAATCACAAACATGGCAACTATGAAACTGTGTGTGTGTGTGTGTGTGTGTGTGTGTGTGTGTGTGTGTGTGTGTGTGTGTGTGTGTGTGTGTGTGTGTGTGTGTGTGTGTTTGTCTGTGTAGGGATCATTGTTTTTGAGGCCATTCACAGTCAAATCACTTTCCATTGCCATACTTTGGCAAGCCTGCTGATGTAATTCACTTTGCAATACACCTTTGGTGAAGGAGTAGCCCAGTAAGTTCCGTGGTGCATGCTATAACTGTGTAATGCTGTAGTGTGATGTACTAGTTAGGTAGGAGTTCTAACCCAAGACATAGCAACTGTGAAACTCTGTGCGTTTGTGATTGTTTGTGTAGAGATCAATGCTTTTGAGGCCATTCACAGTCAATTCACTTTCCATTGGCCTACTTTGGCAAGTCTACTGATGTCATTCACTTTGAAATACACATTTGGGGAAGGTGTAGCCTAATAAATTCCATGGTGCATACTATAACTGTGTAATGCTGTAGTGTGATGTACTAGTTAGATGGGAGTTCTAATCCCAGACATGGCAACTGTGAAACTGTGTGTGTGTGTTTGTCTATGTAGGGATCAATGGTTTTGAGGCCATTCACAGTCAAATCACTTTCCATTGCCCTACTTTGGCAAGCCTGCTGATGTCATTCACTTTGACATACACCTTTGGGGAAAAAGTAGCCCAATAAGCTCCATGGCATGTGCTGTACCTGCCTAATGTTGTAGTGTGATGCACTAGTTAGGTAGGAGTTCTAATCCCAGACATGGCAACTGTGAAACTGTGCATGTTTTTGTGATTGTTTGCCTGTGTGTGGATCAATGCTTTTGAGGCCATTTACAGTCAAATCACTTTCCATTGGCCTACTTTGGCAAGCCTGCTGATGTCATTCACTTTGAAATACACCTTTGGGGAAGGTGTAGCCTAGTAAGCTCTGTGTTATGTGCTATAACTACACAATGCTGTAGTGTGATGTACTAGTTAGGTAGGAAATCTAATCCCAGACATGGTAACTGTAAAACTGTGTGTGTGTGTGTGTGTGTGTGTGTGTGTGTGTGTGTGTGTGTGTGTGTGTGTGTGTGTGTGTGTGTGTGTGTGTGTGTGTTTGTTTGCCTGTGTAGGGATCAATGCTTTTGAGGCCATTCACAATCAAAGTACTTTCCATTGTCCTACTTTGGCAAGCCTGCTAATGTAATTCACTTTGAAATACAGCTTTGGGGAAGGGGTAACCCAGTAAGCTCCATGGTGCATGCTATAACTGCATAATGCTGTAGTGTGATGTACTAGTTAGGTAGGAGTTCTAATTCTAGACATGGCAACTCTGAAACTCTGTGTGTGTTTGTGTAGGGATCAATGTTTTTAAGGCCATTCACAGTTAAGTCATTTTCCATTGCCATAGATTGGCAAGCCTGCTGATGTCATTCACTTTGAAATACACCTTTGGGGAAGGAGTAGCCCAGTAAGCTCTATGACGTGTGCTATAATTGCGTAATGCTGTAGTGTGATGTACTAGTTAGGTAGGAGTTCTATGTGTTTGTCTATGTAAGTATCAATGCTTTTGAGGCCATTCACAGTCAAATCACTTTCCATTGCCCTACTTTGATAAGCCTGCTGATGTCATTCACTTTGAAATACACCTTTGGGGAAAGAATAGCCCAGTAAGCTCCGTGGCACGTGCTATAACTGCGTAATGCTGTAGTGTGATGTACTAGTTAGGTAGTAGTTCTAATCCCAGACATGGCAACAGAGTGAAACTCTGTGTGCTTGTTTGTCTGTGTAGGGATCAATGCTTTTGAGGCCATTCACAGTCAAATCACTTTCTATTGCCCTACTTAGTTAAACCTGCTGATGTCATTCACTTTGAAATACACCTTTGGGGAAGGAGTAGCCCAGTAAGCTCTATGACGTGTGCTATAATTGTGTAATGCTGTAGTGTGATGTACTAGTTAGGAGTTCTATGTGTTTGTCTGTGTAAGTATCAATGTTTTTGAGGCCATTCACAGTCAAATCACTTTCCATTGCCGTACTTTGATAAGCCTACTGATGTCATTCACTTTGAAATACACCTTTGGGGAAAGAGTCACCCAGTAAGCTCCATGGCGCATGCTGTAATTGCGTAATGCTGTTGTGTAATGTGCTAGTTAGGTAGGAGTTCTAATCCCAGACATGGCAACTGTAAGACTCTGTGTTTGTGTGTGTGTGTGTTTGTGATCAGTATCCAGTGTGGAGGTAACTTTGATTGTGTAATAACAGGACTCATTGTGGAGCAGATTTTGCAAATTTTTTATATGGTGGGCCTATTATATGTCACAATGAACACCTTACAAGGACAACAGATGTCAAACATTAGAGAGACTTGTGTAGGCAATCCATACCCCTACATGTGGCATTATGGATTGGGGAACAAAATAGGCAACCCTTGTATTACCCATAGAACACTCTCCACCCATGTCTCATACACAAACACACTTGTCTAGGCAACAACCACTATGTTGGTAGTTCCCTGCATATTGCCACAGATAGTAACCATAGTGTGATTGCAGTGGACTACAGAGGACATGGCACCCTGTCCCATTCCTACAATAGGCAAATAATTGCATACAGTGGTCCTTTGCTATGTTCCCCACTGGATGGCTGCAACAACTGTAGAGTCAGCAAATGTAACCCACAAAGGAAATACCATGCCTTATACACATGCCATGTATGGACAGATGCCACTAACACCAGTGAATACATGTACCATGCTGTCAATGTAGGTGCAGGGTCAACCTGAGTTCCATTGCCAGTTCTCACCACATGAGGTCAGGAATGTCATATTAGATGATAACAATCTATCCACACAACATGGCCCAGACACCCCAGGTATACTTCCACTCATCACAGAACATGCATGTGAGATGTGCACATTCCAGACACCATCCATGTTATGTGATATAGAACACATTCATGGCAAGCATTGCACAGCACTGGCCACCCACATTAGTAACCCAGATGAGTGGATGGTGAATACAATACCCACCTGTGTGGGCCAATCCAGAGACTACACCCCTGAGTCACACTGCAGACCATTGTCATGTGGCCTGATGCCAAGGTATACCCTCTGCCTAGCCTTGTATAGCCTTCTGGCACATTCAACCACTACTCACCTGTGAAGCAATGAACCCATGCATGTCAGTACTGGAAAATCTGTGACTCTGTGTGTGTGAAGATTAATGATTTGGACACCATTCACACTCACTACACCTCCCATTGGCCTACTGAAGCATGCCTTCTGATGTCAGTCACCTTGACATACCCTCTGCCCATATATCAGCCAGATAGCCTCTGTAGTGCATGTGATAGCTGCGTGCTACTGTAGTGTAGCAAACTAGTTAGTTAGGAATTCTAATCCTGACCCTGCCAACTGTAATAATGTGTGTGAGTCCTTGAGAGAGTGTGGCTGTGTCATCCTTGACACCTGTTCTTGTGGACAAGCTCATGTACTACGCCTACCTTATCCCTCTTTTATCACTGTTGCTGATGTCACTCACCTTCAAATATACTTTTGGACAGCTCTCCAGCATGTACACTCTGTGGCGCATGCAATAACTGCACAAAAATGTAATAGCAATACATAGTCAGGCAGGGGTTTGAAACCCCATACTGGTAAGTGTGTGACACAAACTTGCTTAACTTTTACTCAGCTTTCCCCTCCCTTTCTTACTTTGTCTCTGTCTATCTCTTTCACTCCCTCACTGGTGGATGTGGAGAAGTACACCTGCTTTGCTTAGGCAGCAGCTTCTGTTTTGTAGGTGATGCTCATTATCAGCTGTTGGGCTGTGCATGAATTGCAGTCTCCCACTAGCTGATTGCATGTGGAACAGTTGGGGTAACATTCCCATAGCCAATTGCATGGAAACACACTCCTATAACTAGGAACATCATGTGGGTGTTGGCCCTTTTCATTTACTGTGAGCAGGACTTCATGTCGGTGTTTGGCAAACAGCATCACAGAGGGTAGTGGGATATACCTCTTACAACATACACTGTGGAGACAGGGCAACAAACAGGAGGGGGATGTTCCAGACATGACTACAGAATGCATTTGAAGTAATGTTGGTTTAACAGGGTTTGTGTGGATATGGCTGGTCTATATGATTTAATACATGTCATGACAGTGTTATGTGGTTGAGGAAACTCCCACCTGTAGGGC